>NC_041396.2:171984650-172147150 GCF_900747795.2 Erpetoichthys calabaricus | reverse complement strand
ACCATCTCTAAAGAGTTTGGACTACACCAATCCACAGTCAGATAGATTGTGTACAAATGGAGGAAATTCAAGACCATTGTTACCCTCCCCAGGAGTGGTCGACCAACAAAGATCAAACCAAGATCAAAGTGTGTAATAGCCGGCGAGGTCACAAAAGATCCCAGGGTAACTTCTAAGCAACTGAAGGCCTTTCTCACATTGGCTAATATTCATGTTCACGAGTCCACCATCAGAAGAACACTGAACAACAGTGGTGTGCACAGCAGGGTTGCAAGGAGAAAGCCTCTGCTCTCCAAAAAAAACATTGCTGTTCGTCTGCAGTTTGCTAAAGATCATATTGAAACTCAGAATGCTGGATCTGTGAGAAAGAGATACTATCCTATGTGTCACCAGTCTTTTCCCTAATCAGCAGAGATATAAAAAACAATTCTAGGTCACTCACATACATTTTCCCCTATAAGTGATGGCTTTCCATATTCCATCTTCAAAGTCACTGCTTTGGCCAAATGAAAAGGAGCAAAAAGCTACTGTATTTGCTGCTGGAAAAGGTAAATCAACGTGGGTAAACAGATTATTATCAGTCCAGTTTTTTTTATGTTTTACTGTTTCACTTAATAACTTGCTAAGTAAATTCCTTGTGAGTTCTATTTCATAAATGTTCAATTGTCTTTAAAATAAAAAGAAATGGTTCATTACATTGTTCATTACATTTTGATCCAGGCTCTGGCATTTGTTTTGGGACAGGAATGAGCAAATTAAAATTCTTAAAGTGAATTCTTTTGAATTTTTTTTGGTTTCTTCAGCATTAATACTTCACAAAATTAATAAAAGTAAAAAATAAGCCTGTCCTTCAATCTGTACTTCATGTTTTAGGTGTATGTGCAAGTAAATAAAACAGCAGAAAAAGATGAAAATATCAAAAAATCAGCTCAAGAATTCTTCAGACGTCTTGAAACTGGTGATGTTCAAGCATTGTCATTGTGGCAGCACTTTAGAAAAATTAGTATTGAAGAGTATGAAAGAATATATAAGGTATGTTCTCTGATTTTTTTTTACTATTATAAGTCCTTATTAGTGAAAAGTGCTTTTTTTTTTTAAATTTTCACTAGATGAGCAAATGTATAACAAAATCACACAATCTGCAGGGCATTGGACAATTTGGAATTTAATAGAAATACTAACAATGAAAGTCAGACCTAATAAAACTGAGGAGTTAACATGCATTTACAAATCTTCCTTATAGCTAAAAAATAAACCTGACATTTTCAAGTTTCTAGTTGCTTTTTCAGGGGTTCATGCATGACTTAGTTTAGATTCTCACAAAATATGCCAAGTAGCATCAATATCACTTATTGATAATTGGTTTTAAATGAGTGTTTATCAGAAAGCTTTACTGTTGATTATGCTTTATTAACAATATTTATGCTACTGTGACGATGCAGGTTTGCTGCATGCTCCCGTCTGCTGTCCGGGAGCCCTTAACCCGACACCGTCGGTAATGTTACCGATGAGCTAAGCAGTGAGGCAACAACATAGCAAGGAGATGGTGTACAAAAAGTGTCAAGTGCTTTTATTAAAACAACAGAACAAAAACAATGTCCAAATAAATAAATGCAGTGCCTCCAAAAAGAGTCATTAAATAAATAAATCCATAAAACAAACGTGAAGAGTGGAGGTTAAAATTTAGAAAAAGTCTCCTAAAAACAACAAGGTTAAAACCATGCAGAACGCAGTCCTTTTTTTTAAAAAAACAACAACAAGCCCGATGTCTCCTTTCCTCTGGCGGCCCCCCTGCTTCACCGTCTGGGCCCTGCATCAGGAGAGTTGCTCTCTCAGCAGCTGACCTTCACTCCACTCGACCGGTCTGGAGGCCTCATGATTCCTGGCTTCGGTCGCGCACTCATCCCAGACTGAGACTTGGTTTCCTTGACGACCAGGAGGCTCACATCAAGGACTTCACCCACCAAGCCTCCCGACTCCCGCTGCCTTCTCGGCCTTACACGGCCAGTCGTCCTTCTGCCAGTCACTCCCATTCCTTCCTACAATGCTCAACGGGAGCGACCGCTTCCTTCCGCCACCGAGTGTTGGCCAAACACCCTTCTTGTGGCTCACCTTCCAGCTGCCTGTCTGTGAGCCTGCACACGCTCGCTCGTTCTCTCTCCCTCGCTCGCTCACACCAGCTCTCTCACCACCCTGCTTCGTGCTCTCCAGCAACCTCCGTCTTTCTATCTCTTTCCTTTCATTTTCTTTTTCCCCTAGTTGCTTCTATTTTATTAAGAGGGCATGGAAGCTGCGGCAAATTAGCAGCCCCAGGAACAATCACGGATGCGGGTGATCTCTCACCTGTGCACTTAGGTGAGAAACGGCGACATCGCAAATCGCCCTGAGAACTGCTTCAGCCATACAACAACCACGCCACCTCGCTAAGCCGCGAGCGAGGAGATTATTTATTAAAACTGGTCTTTAATGGGAGCTGGGGACCACAGCTACCAAATAATATTATGCATTACTCCGTCTGTGCCAGGACATACAAAAAATAAAATACAAAAAACCTAATAGTTCAGCAAAGTTTTTCACTGACCAGAGTTACAGCACTGTTCATGCTTCTAAATAAAGAACTGTTGGTAATAAATATGCAAATTTGCCCACTGAAAATATTAAAATGGAAAAATAGTATTCTAGGACAAGGCTATGGCCCCTGTCATTTTTTTCTAAATTACTGCGCAATTGTTATTGTATTTATTTAGTTTTTTGCATATTGTAGTAGTATATTGAATTCAGAAAGTATTTATACTCCTTCACCTTCTGTACTGTTTATTGTGCTGAAGATTTAATTTTAAATGGATACATTTGATTAGACATAGTTTAAAATGGCACACACGTGTATGTAGAGTCAAATTCACACTGCATGGCAGGACAAAAACCAAGCCATGTGGTCTAAGGAGAACTCTTTGCAGACATCTGAGATATAATTGTGATAAGACACATTGTAGATCAGGGCAAGGGTATAAAACTTGTTAAGTGTTCCCAGGAGCATAGTGGCCTCAATAATTGTGAAATGGAAGATGTTTGAAACACCGGGACTCTTTCTAGTGTTTGCAATGGCCAAACTGAGTAACCTAACAAGAAAGGCCTTGCTTACAGAGGTGAGAAGAAACCCAATGGTCACTCTAACAAAGCTTCAGAAGTCATCTGCTGAGATGAGAGAACCTTTTGGAAGGGTAACCACCTCAGTAGCACTGCGTCAATCACAGGTTTATGGTAGAGTGGCTCAACTGAAGTCAGCCATAAATGAAAAGCATATGACAGTTTAAAGCACAGGTGTCGGACTGTGGTCCTCGAGGGCCACAGTGGCTGCATGTTTTCATTCTAACCATCTTCTTCAATAGTGAGCCGTTTTTACTGCTAATTAACTTTTTTTGCTTTAGTTTTAATTAACTTGACTCAGGCCCCTTAATTGTCTCATTTCCTTAATTAGTAGCCAAACAATAACGAGACATCAAACAAGCCACCATATGACCAGCTCACCTGTGCCCATCACACCATATCTGAAAATAAAGAAAGGTGAAGGTCTCAGTAAGGTTGATCTCTCAGGTCACCAAAACATTTTGACAGTGTTCTTAGAAAAAACAGAAAAATCAACAGATTTGGAAATGAGAGCAGCAACAAGCCATTGAATTAAATAACGGGCTTAATTAACAGCAAGAATCTGCTTCTCATTAAGAGACTGTTTGGAGTGAAATTGGTTGGAGTTTGAAATCCCAGTTTAGCTGGTCATTTGTTGGCTCGTTTCACGTCTCATTTCTGTTTGGCTGTCATTTATTGAAGAAACAAATCATTTCAGAGGACTGAGTCCTTAAAAACAGGGCTATTAAAATGAAGGGAAAACGAGTTACTTAGCAGTGAAAACTGGTCACTGATTAGGAAAAGGGCTAGAATGGAAACCTGTAGCCACTGCGGCCCTCCAGGCCTGGAGTTCGACACCCCTGGTTTAAAGGACTCTTGAGAGCATAAGGGAAAAGATTATCTTATCTGTTGAGACAAAAATTGAACTCTTTAGGCATAATTCCAAGCACTATATCTGGTAAAGACCAGGTGCTGGTCATCTCCTGCTCCTCCTCATTCCCTGTGGCGAAGCATAGTAGTGGCAGCATCTTTGCTATGGGGGTGCTTCTCAGCATCAGGAATATGGAAATGTCAGAATTGAGGGAAGGATAAATACAGCCAGATACAAAGAGGTCCTTGTAGAAAACCAGCTCCATAGTGAACAACCTCAGACTGGGGTGATGATTTACCTTTCAGCATGACAATGACTTGAAATATACAGCCAAGACAATGCTGGAGTGACTTTGGGGCAAGGCTTTGACTGTCCTTTAGTGGTCCAGCCATTAAGCACAGACTTAAACCACAAAGAACATTGGTGGAGAAACCTGAAGATAGCAGTTTACAGATGCTTCCCATCCAGTCTAAGTGAGCTTGAAAGAATTTGTTTGGAAAAATTGGATAAGCTGCCCAAATCCAGGTATGCAGAGCTTGTAGTCACTTACTTAAGAAAACTTAATGTTGTAATTGCTTTCAAAGGGTCTTCTTCAAAGTACTGAATTAAGGATCTAAATACTTGTATGAGTAACCAATTTCAGTTTTTGATTTTAAGTACAATTTCAGACCTTTCTGAAAACGTTTTCACTTTTTCATTATGGGTTACTGGATATCGATTGATGGGCAAAAATGACAAATTTATGCATTTAAAATTAAATCAGCCACGCAATAAAGTGTGAAGAAAGTGAGTAGGTCTTTCTGAATCCATTGTATATACAGTAGATAAGAGTCTAAGAGAAAAAAAGACAACCAAAATGTGTTTTTTTAATTTGTTTTGGAATAAAAGATACGGTATCATAGTGTAGTCAATAGATTGGATACACTTAATACCCCAAAATGGAACTTAATCAAATTATAGGCATAATTCTAATACTTTGAATAACTAGAAGGCCTAATTTAGGCACATTTCCAATATAAATCTGACTCATTTTGGCCTTTATTATTAGAGTGAAGTTGCCAGCATGTTCTAGAGGCATATACCAAGATCAAAAGACATTTAAAAAAATATATCACCAAAAGTTGTCTAGGTGATTATAAGTTTTAAAATAGGAAATGGTTTTAGTCAAAAAATTACATATATTATACAGTATTATGAGTTTACTTGTGATCATTTCAACAAGGTCAAGCTACTGTAGGTAAAAGACTGCCTATGTACTTAATACTTATAGTAAAAAGGTTCCATCTTTAAATACTTTTGAATACTTAAATACTTTAATTACATCTTGTAAACTCTATCACTACACATGATGCAAAAGCAATTTCAATAAAATAGCTAATATTAAATGCAAAGAAGATCATGTGAAGATCTGGTATGATTTTGAGTTTTTAAGTTTTGCAAAATTTATTTTTATGCCTTTTGTGTAACTGATTTAATTTATTGCTTGTTGCAGTTTTTAATCTTCAAAAATTGCACCATTTTATGACTTGTTTCATTTCATGGATGTTGCAGTTTTCTGCTTGCTGTTCTTGGTAATTCTGCTGCTATGTTGCTACCATGTGGTTCCAGGAAGTGCAATCTGTGATGTCATTGTGATAATCACATAAAAAGGCAGCACCCTCTCTCCCCTGCAACCAAAGTTGTGGATAAATTCCCAAAAAAATTTCATGTAGTAGCTAGCTTTAAAAAGACCTTCTGTTACAGGATCCTTGAATATTTATTTTAACATTTTCTCTGTTTTGTATATTTGGAATTAATTTTAGTGTTCAGACTTTCCGGCTTTAACCTTAGTCTGTCCCCTGTTATTTTTTTATCTCAAAATTGTGGTTTCAAATTTAACAGAGAGAATTTGATTGGGAAAAAAGTGATGAATATCATGAAATCAGGGGACAGTCTACTACAGTTTCTTGGCAGGTAATATCTGCTGAATAAATCCTCTTCACAAATCCTACCAATAAAATGTTAACATTTATTGAATGTCACTGTTTTAAACAGCTAACCAGTTCTGAATGAATGCCACCAGCATATATTAAAAACTCTCAAAGTGCCCTAACTGTTGCTAGCATATGAGTGGATGTTTTAGCATTATACCTACAAGTGGCATTTTTGATATCCTGGAAATTAAACCTACAAAACAGAGCTGAAAGATTAATAATAAAATATTGCTTGTTATTTTATGTGGAATTATGCTTAAATACAACAGTTGCAATTCACTCAAGACTTACGACAATAACAGTTTAGATTTTGTGTGTGTCATTAATACTTACAGTATAGAGAAATGTTCCTAAATAGCACCAGAAGCAATCCAGGGCTCAAGTGCTAGAAGGGGATGTCAACAAAGTTAACACCCTGAACCAATTTATGAATAGATTTTCCCTCCCACTACCACCTTCTTCCAATGACCTTACTTCACACACCATCCCTCCTACATCAACAACTACTACTACATCCACTGGAATGACCAGTGACATGTCCAACTCTGACCATCAATGTGGACTGACCATAACTGAAGACCAAGTAAGGAGACAACTGAGGAAGCTGCACACGGGAAAAGCTGTGGGACCAGATGGAGTCAGTCCTCGAGTTCTTAAGGCCTGTGATGACTGACTTTGTGGTGTCCTCTGTCACCTGTTTACTTTGTACCTAAGGCTTCAGAAAGTGCCACTGCTGTGGAAAACATTCTGCATTGTTCCTGTTCCAAAGAGGGCAGACACCTCTTCACCTAATGACTACAGACCTGTACCACTTATATCTCACATCATGAAGACCTTTGAGAGATTTGGTCCTGCACCATGTGAGGCCTCTTGTGGTAGCACACCAAGACCCAGGTGGATGACCCTATTGTGTCCTTAATAATTTACTATCTGTCAGTCAGACCTCAGTTTGTGAGAAGTGTGTTTCAGATAGGGATATGAGTAACACTGGAGCACCACAAGGAACAGTCATATCTTCTTTCCTCTTCACTTTGTACATCTCAGACTATAAATATAACACCAGGTTATATCACTTGCAGAAAGTGTCAGATGATGCTGCATCTTAACATCAGCAAAACCAAGGAACTGCTTACTGTATTGACTTTCACTGAATCAAAAAACACTCTATGTCCAGTCACTATTCAAGTGGTCCACTCCTACAAGTACTTGGGGATCCACATTAATGACAGGTTGGACTGGTTTTGGAATACAGACAAACTATATAAGAAAGGGCAGAGCAGGCTCTTTTTCCTTAGGAGTGCAGTCTAATGTGGTTAGTGACATCCTTTAGATCTTCTATAACACTGTGATGGCCAGTGTGATTTTTCTATGCTCTAGTGTCCTGTGCTGGTAACTTCAAATTCAGTTGAGGTCCACCAAGGCAATAGGCTAATTGAAGGGCAAGCTCAGTTATAGAATGCACTCTGGATGCCCTGGAGGTAGTAGCAAAGGAGAGAATTAAAGCAAAACTGAGTGCCTTTATGTACAATGCTGCGCACACTCTCTCTCACACACTAATACTGAGTACTTTCAGCCAATTAATTATTCAGCAGACATATGTTAAGAAATGCTACTGGGGCTACTTAAAACCAAAAACAATATGTCTGCATGACAGCCAAGTCAGAACTTTATTTTTAATTTTCTTGCCTTAAAGTCATTCTGGTGTATGTTCAGACCAAAGAGTGTGTGTGCATATTTATTTACTTGCTTATTTGTCTTCCTGTTATTTATTTATTTATTTAAAGAGCTTCTGTAAAAAAGCCAAATTCCCCTCTGGTGATAATGTTCTGTTTATATCTATACTGTTAAATATCTATTGCTTCTGCAAAAATACAGTTATTTATACCACTGAAATGGTCTTTTGAGCAGTTAATGAAAAAAAAAGTTTATTTATATTTAAGTGGCAAAATGGTGTAACAGGATTCCCAGCTCACTTACAGTTTTAGGAATCTATATTGCCAGCCAGTTATCTGTGTGGAGTTTATGCATTCTGCCTGGGTCATCATGGCTGAGTAGGTATTAAGTGTGTAGTAATTTAATTGGAATATTAAATTAGCTTGAGTGATGTGAGCAGTGAAATTGGTGTAAGTGATTTGAGAATGCCCTGTGATGAGCTGGCATCACACTTTGATATTGCTAAGCTGTATTCAGTCATGTAAATAAAAAAATAGCACATGAAAATAGGTAGATAAATTAAAATGTGTGCAGTCTACTAGAAACTAACTTTTATCTTTTTATATTTTTAGCGTTTAGGTATACATTTTGAAGAGTACTCAGGGGAATCCCTATATCAGAAGTCATCTCAGACAGTCCTAGACCAGCTTGAAAAACAAGGACTTCTCAAGAAAACAAAGTATGTCATTGATAGTGGGTCACTCACTGTAATTTTCCTTTCCATGTTTTCTGTAGTGTAGAGATGGTGTTTAGATCATTTATATTTGTTAGAGCTATGGCTGCACAATTAATTGTATATTAATTTTGATTGCGATTTGTAGCGTGCGGCCGGGGCTTTTGCCCGGCCAGGACGCTTCCACACTGGGAGGACCGGGGTAGCAAGCATGCCAGAGAGTTACCTCCCTCAGGATGCAGGATGGCAATCCCCCTGGGTTGCAGCGGTGCCTCGGACTCCTGCAGTGCTTCATGGGAATTAGAGTATGGTGCAGCCATGTTGGGATCCGCAGGTGCCGCCAGGGGGTGCTGCAGCAGGAGCTGCTGAGCCCTTTTGGGCAGTTCTTCCGCCACATCCGGAAGTGCTGCTGGAAACGAGTAATCAAACACCTGGAGCACTTCAAGGTGCGTTATAAAAGGAGCCAGCAGCCACTACTCGGGGAACCAGAAGTGGGAGGAGGAAGATGAAGCTTGACCAGAGGAGTGGAGGAGAAAGAAAAGAGTGGAGAAGGAGTATTGTTTGTGTGCTGTGTTTTGGATTATGTTGTGCCAGTGGGAAACAGGGAAGGCGTTTCCCACGAGAAAAAGAAAAAAATAAAACCTTTGTGCCTTGAACTTGTGTCCCACGCTTGTCTGTGTTGGGTTAAGGTGGCGGTGCCAGCCTGGTGGGCCACAGATTACAACTGCCTTGATACACTCTTTGCAGAAAGTGGGGATTACTGCTTTCCATTCAGTACTTCCCCTCTGTCAGGAATGGAAGTTTCCCAGTTACAGATGGCTGTAAACAGCAAATCAGTGTTGTAATAAAGCACAGACACATTCACTCAGCTTGATTGCTTTTGCTAATTTGGGGGTACTGACATTTTATGTGTGTGTTTGCAGCAGCTTCCTGAAAAATTGAGAAGTAATGTTGATCAGATAATGCCAAAATGAATACAGATATCTGTGATTTAGAATCATTTTGTTTTCAATAGAAACAATGTTGACCAAAAAAACGTATTTCACCAAATGTTGCAACACGGCAAGCAAACTTTTATACAACCATCCAAAATTCAACCACATACTTTTTACAGAGAGTGCATGAAAGATAAGATAGCAACACCAAGTCCGGCATATGTCAGAGATACAGTTAATCATACATTACCTGTTTACGCTATATGCAGGTCTATATCCAGCAGGCTATCAAAAGCAAATTCATATAAAAGAAGCCATTGAATTTTCACAGTCTGAATCAAAATTCACTTTAAGGCCAGGTATACTAATCTGTAGTAGGAATTTGTCTTGATGGTATTGGTACATTATATAAAGACAATACAAAAGATAAATATAAGAGGATAAAATATAAAATGTGATGCAGCATAAAAGAGCAATATAAAAGGTAGGATTAAAATGTCCAGGCAGTCTAGTGTGCAGGTACACCTAGATATTAGTAAGAATAACTACACATAGAAAAAAACTGTTTAGTTAACGTGTTACAGTATTTAATAAGAAAGAAAGCCTTGCATAAAACTGTGTCCAGTGAAGATTTTAAAAAAATGATTAACACCCACGGGATAAAAGATATGTCATCTCGTCTTGAAATTATTTTTCCAAAGCTGTGTTGCCTTTTCTTTATTCAAAATTGAAATGCATCTGAAACAAGTGTTGCTTAATGCAGCACAACTGACTTGTGGTTAAGTACAACACTGAAAAGCTTGCAGTGTTGCTTTCTGTAAATGAGTGTGTCTTTCATTACAATACAGGAACAGCGACACAGCTACTTAAGGGCTGAGTCTGGACAAGAAACCAGCGCTTTAGCAACGTCATGCAACAGGGTGTTACCATCTGAATACTTCTTGAGCTTGCTATATATTAATACATTTATTGTGCTTACATAACTGCACAATAGAACTATCAGGTTGTGTTTATATTCACTTCTTAATCTTGGGTGACTGCTATTAAAAATGTAATTTTTACATGCATTAACAATCTAACTTTTACATTTTTTTGGTTTTTTAGAAGTAACATTTGTTTTGGAAAAAAAAGTATTTTTTGTGTTATACTTAGTATTTAATAATTGTTTGTATATAATTTGCTATGTTAAAAAACAGTACAAATAACAAATAAGTGTGCTGTATCTGTACCATAATAATTAAAAGACAAACAATATTAAATGCTTTTTAAAAAATTTTTAACTAATCAGCTATTTTACTTAACACATTTTAAGTGGTTTCCAGCAAAATTAAGGTTCTACTGTACTGTATGTATACAGAATACATTATATGCAGTTGGCATTACAAAAGAACATAATTTTAACTGTATTGCTTTTAACTGAAATTAATAGTTTCAATTATAATATCAAATGCAGTAATACTTAATTATTAATTTTGTCATAATCATGCACCTCTAACTAGAGCTATATTGTCAAGAAAAATGAGCTGCTATGGATTAACGTTGGCATATTGTTATATCCATCAGGGGCCAGGCAAAGAATAGTCCATAACTGTCCCTCATAATGGTTCCAGATAGGCAGACACAGTAGCAACCTAGAGCATAACGTAATAATGCAAAACAAAAAAGTGCAAATTATCACATTAGTCAATGACCCAGAACTATATTCTACTCATTCTGCTCACACAATATCCCCATTTTACATTTATTGTATAATAAAGAATATAATAGCATTAAAAAGGACTTTGGGATGGATAATTACATAAAAGTTAGTTAAAAACATGAAAGGTTGATGGTAGATATTAAAAGAAACAAATTAGCAACACCAAACCTGAAAATACTGTATGTTGAATTGGACAAAGTAGATGGATATAAATATCAGGTATCATGCACACAAAAATTATTGTAAACTGGGCACATATTTCTGCTTCCGGACACAAGACTAAAAATGAAAAATCCATCCATTATTTTTTTAATTCGGTTTTTCAGTTTCAATTCTGGTGCCCTCTTCCAGATTTTTTCCTTTCTTACACCCATTGTTACCTGGATAGGTTCTAACCCCCTTATAACTTTAATGGGTGAAAAGCAGGTTTGAGAATATATTTATGCACAAATATTCAATCTAGGCACTTTCTTTTGTCTAGTCTATATCCTTTTTTAAATTACTGGTCGATTAACAGATTGAGACCATAAAGTAAATTGGTGTCCCTTGTAGGTTGTGAAAAGGCATAAAATCTCTGTATTAAATAGGCTGTTTTTTATTTATTTAATTTCATATTTTCATTTTCCTTAAAGATTTGTATGTTTTTGCAAAATAATTGTCCATTGTTAATCTTTGTGATTTATCTGTTGATTATGAGCATGCTGAATGTATTATAGTTTATATTAAATTTTAGAGTATGTCTGTAATATTGCTGAAATTCAAATTGACAAAATATTTGCAATCAGACTTCAATAGTTACCCTCAAAATAGGCAGTATTTCGGCTTTTAGATTAAAATCCATCAGTGTTGTGAAGCGTTCCTTTTCATTTATCATTTCAAATATTTTTATACACTTCCACCACATAACTGAAATAGCAGGGATTGTGCAGTTGTGTGAATTATCTCTCTAATGGACATATACAGTTCTGAAAGCATTTGATTGATTTATTTTTGATGTCTTGTGTGACTTGTATTCTGATGCCTGATGTTGTAATCTGTATATACAGTATATAAAATCCAACGTCTGTCTGTCTGTCCGCTTTTCACGGGAGAAGTACTTAACAGGTTTTTTACTATAATTTGCTTGAACATTCCAGTTGATTTTGTGATTTCTGTCAGAGTGACAAGTATCATAGTTCACTTGCAGGAGTGATTTATTTGTACTAATCCGAGACAGAGGCTGCGGGCTGAGGGTAGGGGTTGGGCCCTCCTCACTTGCGTGCCAGCCTCCATTCGAATCGGTCTACCTCTGGCTATGTCTTGGAGCATAACTTGCCTTCACTTTGCTAGCGATACCTATTTGTTTATTGATTTTTAAAGATTGTCCTGTTTCACGACTACACGTGTGGAGCCGTGGGGATAGCTAGTAATATATATAATAAATATATATTTTGTGTTTCACTTCTGATAACTCAGTGGTTATTTTAAGATAGGCTTGTCATTTTCTTAGTTACTATAGAGATATGGGGCCTCATGTATAACGCCATGCGTAGAATTCACACTAAAACATGCCGTATGGACAAAATTGGAAATGTGCATACACACAAAAAAATCCAGATGCATAAAACTGTACGTACACCAAGTTCCATGCAATTACTCTTTATATATCCCAGTGAACGTTAAATTTAAGATACATGCACGCGCCTACAACCCCACCTGAACTCCTCTCATATGCAAATTAGCCCCTTTTATTCAGTGTTTTGTTAAGACAATAGCAAAAGCATGTGGGGGAAAAAAGAATTTCAGCGAATGTGAAGTGGAGGCAAGGAAAAACATACAATTTGTGGTCTTAAGCAGTGGTATAAGCAACAAAAGGAAATTGATGGAGTAATACAGCGTGGTAGAGACACTCGAAATTTCAAGTTCAGAAGGTTGCACAGTGCCCAGAATAAAAAAATTGTGTTCAGATATCAAAGTCAATGTGAAAAGGCGTGTCGTAGCAAACCGTCTGTTTATTCTGTTTCAGACAATGTTACAAAAGCTGATCCCTGTGCCAAGGACACAAATCCACGTGGTGATGTTGCTGCTGTGCCCAGTTAATCTTCAAGCGCTGGCTGCACACACTCCTCTGCCTTGGAAACCGCTGAGCATCCATCTGGCTGTCTGCTGATGGATGCTGTTCTGGAGTCACAAAATGCAATAGTAGATGCTGTAAGAGATGTGGCCAATGAACTAAGAAATATAAAGGCTGTTCTATGTGATATTGACCACAAATTAAATGAATTGGTTAATAAATACATACTGCATCTGATTACCTGTTTGTACATTCTGCTAATTACATTCAAACAAAGTTGTAATGCTGTCTGATTTGGCTCATCATTTGGTGGGTCAGGGCCAGGTTTATCATACCATATCTCTTCAGGTATGGGCAAGCCATGATTGTTTGCCACATGATGCAGCATGCTGCAATGCTTGCACAATGTGACGCACTTTCTGTGGACAATAAAGCAGCACACCAATAGAGTGGAAATGCTTTCTATTTACATAAGCAAACTCAACTCAGTGATGTTTGTAAAATAACCGATCGGTCAGTAAGTTCACTTTAAAATGCTCCTGTGGCTAAAAACTCAAGAGTGGACACAACTTGCAAAGGAGCAGGTAGAGCACAATTCCTTAAAGTCTGCCTGGTGCAAATTGACTAGACAGCTTCAAGAGGATAGCTTTTAGAAATTGAAAATGACTTAGAAGTCAGTCGTCATTATCTATAAATACACACTCTTTTATTTCTTCCATTTGCGATTTCTTCTAACAACACTAAAGCAGCTATGGTAATTGGAATAGGTTGGACATTCCATCCATCCATCCATCCATTATCCAGCCCACTATATCCTAACTACAGGGTCACGGGGGTCTGCTGGAGCCAATCCCAGCCAACACAGGGTGCAAGGCAGGAAAAAAACCCCAGGCAGGGCTCCAGCCCACCACAGGTTTGGACATTCCGTGTACCATTATATTGCTACAGAATGATTACAATGAAGTGAATTAAATTTGTAAATGATATGCATTTAATTTTGGTATATTTGATAAAACTGGCGTCATGGATCGGAATATGAAAAAGAAGGGCAGCGACACAGAAACAGTAGCAGTGCTTTGATGCTGGGTGCCGCCTGTTTGCAAAACTGAGCAGAAAAGTGTGTACGCACAGTGTGATGCTGCCATGAGAATGTGCATGGTTTTACACCAAGTTTAGATTTTATACATCTCGAACTGAGAGTGGAAACGGGCATACACAGCATTTTTGTTCATAAACACCCTTTATACGAGTAAAACCAGAATAAAGAGTAATGCAAATATCCATCCATCCATCCATTTTCCAACCCGCTGAATCCGAACACAGGGTCACGGGGGTCTGCTGGAGCCAATCCCAGCCAACACAGGGCACAAGGCAGGAAACAATCCTGGGCAGGGTGCCAACCCACCGCAGGACACACACAAACACACCCACACACCAAGCACACACTAGGGCCAATTTAGAATCGCCAATCCACCTAACCTGCATATCTTTGGACTGTGGGAGGAAACCGGAGCGCCCGGAGGAAACCCACGCAGACACGGGGAGAACATGCAAACTCCACGCAGGGAGGACCCGGGAATCGAACCCAGGTCCCCAGGTCTCCCAACTGCGAGGCAGCAGCGCTACCCACTGCGCCACCGTGCCGCCCACTAATGCAAATATAGATAGAAAAAAAGAAAGCAGAATAATTTAGGGACCAGTGATCAGGAAAGTATCTCTTAGAACAAATGCAAGGTGAAAGTAATTTATATACTTTTTTCAACAAAACTGAGCTTAGGTGAGAGCACCATAACAGTGGCATTGGACTACTACGTAGAATTGCTCTTCTGGGCAAAAGAGGCGTTGCCTGGGACATATATTGCATTGTTCTAGGACAATTGTATTGTGTTCGCAAGAACTACTGTATTGGTTTTATTATTTATTTTGTGGAATAACATGATGTCAAGAATTTATGATTTAAAAGTAGAACAAAACTATCAAGTCACTCAAACTATTTTACATATTAGAAGAGAAAATCATAGAAGAAAATATGTAGTGACTATTGGCTATATAAAGCTGACAGGTGAAAATTATGTGCATCATACTGGTTTATTAAAAGTGAGTTCAGAAAATGCATTAATTGATAGAGTTGTAACAAATTAAGAATATAGTCATGCATCCAATATCAAACTTCCATCCACAGTTGAGATGGTCCAGGTTAGACAGATAAATTAGAGGCACAGCTACTCTCTCAGTGCTATCCAGTTTTATTATTAGCTTTTAGGTTTCCAGCTACTTGTGGGATTTTTTCTTCTACTGTGTTTTCCCGAAAATAAGACCGGGTCTAATATTAATTTTTGCTCCAAAAGTTTGCACTAAGGCTTATTTTTGGGGGATATCTTACTGTATATTTATTCATGATAATGAAAATGTCTTTTTTGTGATTAAAGTGGAAATTTCTGCTTTAAACTCGAAATGTCCACATTAACCTCGTAGTTTACTTTATCATTAAAGCAGACCGTCTTAAACGTCATCTTAAAACCGACTCAGTTGTTAAATCACTACGCGCTTCTGGTTTTTCCTCCTGACCTGACAGCAGCAGCAAGCAGCATCGCCAGACGAAACACATTAAATTTATAATATTCCAGCTCTCTGCACATTTAGAATTCTTAGATTTATACTTAATATCACTTTCATGATGAAATGCATTAAAATATGTATGTTACATTTTACAGATAAATCATTAACTTTGTTTAAATAATGAATACTGTTAATAGTTTCACATATGGGGTGGCACGGTGGCAGAGCGGTAGTGCTGCTGTCTCGCAGGGAGTCACGTCCCTTGTGATCCCTGCTTGGAGTTTACATGTTTTCCTGGTGGGTTTCCACAGTGTGCTCAGTTTTCCATCCAAAGACATGAAGGTTTGGGGATTTGGTGAAGCTACAATGACGTTAGTGTATGGGTGTGCTTGTGTTCACCTTGCGATGAGCTGATGCCCCAACCAGGGATTTTGTTTCTGTGTTGTGCCGATGCTTGCTGGAATGGGCGCATCCCCGAATTGATGGATGTAATCATTAAACATCCTTTTCAGAGATATTGTGGCAGTCTCTTCGGAATTTAATGGATATTTTGGGCACACACGTCGCATTGCGTGAAGTATAAACCTGGCCTTGGGCGCCTAACTTTTCAGCTGACAATCTTGACTAGGGCTTATTTTTGGGGTAGGGCTTATATTACAAAGCAGCCTGAAAATCATGCTAGGGTTTATTTTCGGAGTAGATCTTATTTTCGGGGAAACACGGTGTATTATTTGTTACCCCTTGTAAGTTTTTATATTAAATAACATATTGAAATACCTTGTAGTTTACATACAGTATAATAAATTCAATAAGTGTGTAATATACCGAGAATTCATTTCTTTGACTAAAAATACTTACTATAATCTGAGTCCTTTGTCACATATTCTTAGTAGAGTAGATTTATTCTCCTTAATATGAATATATTTCATTTTGTAAGCCTTAGTGCCTTAAATACAGCATCATTCTTTCTCAGAGTAAAGGTAATAGGTTAGTACAAAGTAAAGATGTCAGTAAATCTTAAATTTAACTAGCTTCAAAAAATATTTGATAAAACTGGGTTATTAAAATGTGTTTTCCTCTTAATTTTGAAGTATTGTAGTAAAATAGCATATAGTCTTACACGTGCAAGCAACACAAATACATTTTTGCAAAAGTTGGCTCCTGTTATCTCAATACATATTATTAGAAAATCCTGAATAATTAAATGTTTTTAGATAATAGGTCATCTGCCTTCTTTGAAAACATTTGCCATGTGTTTTTCTTTAGAGAAGTGTAAAATTCTTTATTTTTATGGTAAAAGTATCCCATTACCAAATTCATTTTCAGAGAAAACATTTGCAAATGCTTTATTTTTTTTTGTAGGGAAGGAGTAGGTGTGGTGGATCTCTCCGTTGCTAGAGATATGACATCCTGTGCCACTTTAGTGAGGAGTAATGGCACTTCTTTGTACTTAACCAGGCAAGTTCACCAAATGACAAATAAAATGTGATGTTCATTTTGATTACTTTATATGTTACATTTACACCCTTGTTTTACAGGGATCTTGCAGCAGCAATTGATAGAATGGACAGATTTAATTTTGATGAGATGATTTATGTGGTAAGTTTAATTTTTATTTTCAATACATATTGTAGTGCTATATCTGTGGCCATATATTAATCTAAAAATTAGGGAATATAGACATGACTGAATGTTCTTTCTAGTGTTTTTTATTTCTGTGTATCTCCCACTGCCAGAAAGTGTACATTGGTTTAACATACAGTAGCTACCTTAATGTCTATATATGATTTTTCCCTAGAAATATATTGTAACAAAGTCCAATATATAGTAGCACACAATTGTTAATGTTGGTTATTAAATGTTTCTTCTTTACTTATTAGAATTTAAGAGCAAAATAATAATTTTAACGAGAGCAAGACATCGATTACCTTCCACTGTTCACCTAATTTTGTATATTATAATGTTTAAACAACTGTAATTTTTATTGTTAAAATTAACTGTCAGAATCACAAGACTAGTAAGTAACTTGTCCATGTTTCACATGCTCAGTATTTAGAAAACCAACATGCTAAGCTGATAAGTTAAAAACTTTGGCTCTCAATTTTTGTTATTTCATAAAGGATTGGGTGTGTCTTAGCTTCTTCATGCAATCACTTTTAGTGTCAGATGGAAATGTGGCTCTTGCTTGCATATACGTCACACCCCCTTTAATCCCTTCGAAAAAGAGGTACCCAAGTGAGTTCCTGGAGAGTGGAACCTTACTATGTCCATTACTATGTTTTCATTTAAAAATGACATTTTTAAAACAAAACGATCACCATTCATATTCACATTTTTATATAATTTATGAAAATACCTCTGTCCACACTAAATTGTCCGAAAATGCATATGACATAGATGTTCTCCTGTACTGGTCATGCATGCGATGGCGTAAAAAAATCCTTGAAGGAATGCTAACATCTCAGCCACAGAATTTGTTTGCCTTTAGCACATGTATGCATTATTTAGAATGTACAAAACTCAACTCTTCTATGTCTGCTCTGTAGGAATATATTTTTCTTTTGTATAGTGTGAACAATGAGGGAATGAGACGTTGTAATAATTTGGATCCAATCTGGGAAGGTCCACGTAATAAGCACAAACAAATCAGGGCGCGATTAGAGTCTGTGTTCTCAGAAAACTGTGTATTTAATTGATTTAAATGATTTTACCACATAGAAAAATTGTGAAATAAGTGAAGGGGTCTGAATAATTTCTGAATCCATTGTATAATATATTCACATTAATAACATAGTTTTAATGTGTGCCCTGAGCAATTACTTTTCTCATACTTGCAGAGCATGTATGTTTTGTACAATAAAAATTGTACTTCACAAATGGCTATTTACACCACCTGATCCTAAAGGATACTGCCATGCAGCATTCAGTATGTGTGTTGAAAAATGATAGCACATTGTGCATTCCCAAGTGTATTCTATGAATGGGCTGGATTTGTAATGTCATGTGTAATAGAGTATTTACAAAAAAGAAAAAAACTGAAATATAGGGTACACTTGTATGTGTGTTTTAATGTCCCTTACTAGCATGGTCACAACTACTATATATAACTTAATACAATAAGCTGGCATCATTCCTCAAGACCTGTCTCCATTAACTCTGCAGTGTATAATTGACATGGACCATTGACTTGGAGACTTGTTTCTGTGGAAAAAAAATAGTCATTTAGCATAGGCTTTGTACTGCTAAAAAGCTGGCAAACTTAATAGAAATACATAGTTCCACAGGAACTAATTTAGTTGGCAGGGGAAAGGAAATACAATATGAATGTTTAATTCCTTGGTTAAACTGGAAGAAACACCCAAGTTGGAAGAATCTCATAGAGAACCAAATATAGAAATAATAAAAATGAGAAATTCCTGAATTAGGAGATGCAAATACTGAAAATGAAATGAGGATATGGTGGCTTAGTAAGCATGGTTCCATCAAATATTTGAGTTTATAATATCAAATTAGAAATATTTTGTACATTTTTGACTAAAAAAACAGTAATGTAACTTTGTAACCATGGAAAACGGTGTACTGTAGCATATACACCTTATATGATTTTCACTTATGTGTCCATCATACAATATCTGTTTTGATAAAACATTTGAAAACAACGGAGCTGAAGGTCTGAGAAATATTGAATACTGTTTTTCTACAAGACATGTGGATTTAATGTCTGCTAGCAGAATCAGAGGACTAGAAAGCAATTGGGTTTTCTAAGATGTTTCACTAACAGCAAGAATTGATTTCCAGTTAAGAAAGCTGAAGTGAAAATGGTTGTTCCCCGGGAAGTGAGATGTGAGTTAGATGGTCACCTGTTGGTTTGCTTTACGTCTATTTCTTGTTTGGCTACTAGGTAATGAGAAAATAAGCAATTGAGGGTTATAAATATTAAAGATCAAGCAATTTATAATTAAAGTAAAAGAAGTATGTTCCACAAAGTATATCAAATCAAAATAATCAAAATTAGCAGCAGTAATTGGTACTTATTAAAAAAGTGGTTGGACTAGAAAACTGTAGCCAGTATACCCAAATGTTCGACACCCCAGCTATATTATAAGGTGGTGCATCTGCCTGTACTACCAGTAACATAAGTAGTATACAGTTTTGATAATAGGAAGAGCAGGCGTCTGCAGATTGAAAGAAGTGAAAAGGCTTATATACTGTTTTCTTGTTCTTAATCGTTAAAATTTTCATTTGTTAATTAGTCCTGTTGGCTTATTGCAGATCTTCTCTACCTGCACACCTCTTACAAAGTTCGTGACATACAGTTATTGCCCACAATAAAATTGGATGGTGTGCTTCATGGCTATAGTATTAGATGCTTCACTGTGATCATTTACTGGTGCAAATGTTGGGTAGTAGTGTGATTGTTATAAATACATAAGTTTGTATGTAATAGGCTGATTTTATTTTACATTTTATTTTATTTAACACTCAGTTTGCTCCAATATGGTGACTATCACCTTGTGGTCCACTTGACTAACACTTGAGGTTCACAGGTGATCCGCAGACAACACTATGAGAACCACTGATATAAATTTCTTACTTGGTTTACTAAAGTAACATTTTGGCTAACATTACTCTGTCTTTTAGCTACCTAAAATAATCCATTCATAAAGTATCATCAGAGACTGAGGAAGAGAGATTGATTAACAATCACTCCTTTCATGCAGATATGTGATGCTTACATTTTTTTATAATTTCACTGCCCTTCAAGTACTAGGGTGTTGTACCAAAGGGGCCTAAGTTGCCTCGAAAGCTTGCATATTTTAATCTTTTTAGTTAGCCAATAAAAGGTGTCATTTTGCTTGACTTCTCACTCCACTGCCCTTCAACAAACACACAAGCATCATGGGCACAACTGAGAGGGAAGGTTTCTTAAGTCTTGAAATATATCCTGGATATTTTATATACATGGATTTTCGGTTCATCCAATGTTACTTCTGTTTGAGGGTAGATTGACCTAGTTTAATGGTTAGGAACTGTTGGTTTGATGGTGGTGTATTGTCCTTTGTATTTGCAGAACATTTTGCAGTAGCTAGTTGTACAACGGCACCCAAAGGCAGGATAGGAAACGCTGTAAAAAGCATAATATTAGATGGAATCATAGCCTTAAAGTCGAATTTTAATGTAAATTTGACAGTAATACATGTTAATTTTTTACTAACTAGGGGGCTTTGCCCCGTACTCGCTTTGTGAGCCCACTCACTCCCCCCAACCCCGGGGCGCACCACGCTCCAGCCACTTGGCATCTCTGCCGCTCACATTGTGAAGGGGGTGGTGAAGGGGGTGGCTGAGTGCATGCTTTGTAGATGCGGATGGATCACCTGCTTGCTTACTGCTCCTCCTGCCGTGCTGCATGTTCTGCTTCTCGCGCTGTGTGTTGATCATTTCAAAGCCTGTACAGCAGCTGTCCTTGCTTCGCTTGCTTACCACGCCCCGTGCCACTTCGCGTCTGTGCCACTCACATTGTGAAGGCGGGGAGGTTTGGTGGAAGCAAGCTAAGGAGATGCGGATGGATCAGCTGCTGTCTTTCTGCTGCTGAGCTGCGTGTTCTGCTTGTCACGCTGCACGTCTATCATTTAAAACCCTGCACAGCAGCTGTCCTTTGGACTCACTGCTTTGTCTTGCGGGACGTTAAAGTGTCTCTCGCAGGATGTCAAAGTGTTTCTCACAGGACATCCAGGCTGATTATTGCTTTCCTTATTTTCTGAATTTGCACATAGATTATTATTGTTCTCTTGTGCATCCTTTTTTGCCTTCTTTTCTCTCCAACGCTTTTGTGTCTCTTTTCAACATGCTGCTCTTTCTTCTTCACTTAGTCATTCATGTGCCATCTAGAACGTATGACATTTTTAGAGCTGGGAGAAGTGTGTCTGCCAAAAGCATTCCAACAACTGTGAGGTTTGATGTCCGTGAACTTGTTTTAAATTGTTTGTAAGTAGGGCATGACGTGTAAATGTCACTGTCTCACGGGTCTTGCTTCCTAAGGTTGCAATGTTTAGTCTCTCCGAGAAGATCACGTCTCGACCCAAGATTTTTTTATATGATAGATATTACAAATATTTTTGGGGGCATTATTTGTCCCTTCCTTTGTGTTTTAAGGTGCAGTATTGTTTAATTTGGGGTCATTTTTGCCCTTTGCCACAATTAGTTCTGATGCTATCTGTAAAAAGTCAGTGACGTAGTCATAGCATTCTACAGTCCTCTGCGCCCTGCTACATCATAGAGGTGGACTCTGAAAATTAAAAGCAAGCAAGCCGTAAGTACAAATAGTGAAATATGTTGGCACCTGCAAGGAAAGAAGGAAAGAAGAAGTGTTTTAGACTATGCAAATGGAGGAGAGCTGCATTGTGTTCCATATTGATGGGCTGCCAAAATTAAGTAGCAAAAATAAAGCAACAATGCCAGACTTTTGTGTGGTGCAATACAAATTATGGATTGAACCGTGATAAAAAAAGAGAGAAATGTGTAATCAGTCACCCCTTGCAATTCCTGGTCATATAATTTGACTCCCTTAGAGGCAACAAGATTCAGCTATTACAGTTATTAAATTTAACATGTGCTCTGACTAGCAGTTGTGTCAAGTCAAAAAGAGTGACACTGGTTTCAGGCAACTGCTGAATATACAATATTGAATCTCTGAAGAGAGCATTAGCCAAGAGTAGAGATGTTTAGTGTATTGAAAGGAGTAGATGCAAAATATATAAATAAATATATATAGTTGGTTATTTTATAGCTGTTTGATTTTTTCTGTTTTCTGGAGAATGATCATAGTCAATTAACATATACAATTAGTTTATTATGTCTGTATGCATGTTACCTTCCTTCTGGGGATTTTTTTTCATTTGGAAGTTATAAGTTATGTTAAAGGAATACTTTAATGTTCCTGAGGATTAATGAAAATAAAAAGTTAGTATTTCCTACTTTTCTTAGAAATGATATTGTAACCCTTTTACAAACTGACTTTAAAAGAACTTGAGAGGCAGGGTCTGAAAGGCACACCATTATCAGGATAATGACAGTCTAAACAAGTTAAAAAAGTACATAAAGGTCAATGCCTCTTTTTCTGCATGTCACTGTGGTATAGCGGGTCCGCGGCTTCCAATAAAAAAGACTGGGTTTTAAATCAGTATAGCCGTACCATTCTCCGTGGCCACGATTGCACGACCGCGGAGAGTTAATGGGGTAGTTGGAGCTAGTCGCACCTGCACGTGTGGGTGCGGTCGTTCTCGATTGCCTCATTGGCTTCCTGCAGTGCATGATTAAGGCACTGTGCCAAAGGAGGCGCGCAAGGGTGTATTTATACGGGTCGACACCAGGGGAAAGGGGGATGGAGAAATCTAGAATGGGAGAGATTAATTGAGGTGAAGGAAAAAGAGGTAAAGTGACGTGAGAAAGGCAGTCTAAGCAGGAGGATCTGGCCACCTGAAAAGAGGAAGGCGAACGAGCTAGGGCCCCGCAAAGGAGTGTTAGTTGGTTGTGCTCTGGGGGCTAGTTCGCCCCACTGAATGTTCGAGGAGTGGGGTGAGCAGGGCAGGTGTCCTCCCGAGGGATCTGAGGAGCGACTGCGGGAGTGCGAAAGATGAAGGGAGGAGAGCCGACCTCGGACGGTCTGGCAGTGACGTCCGTAAGGAGGCTAAGACGGAGGTTGGCAGAAGGAGCTCATGGCTGTGGGGTCTCCGCTGGCTGATGCAGCAATTGGTGAGCCGGAGAGAATGAGAGACGAAGGTGGGCTGGACAGTAAAGAGAGAGAGATTGCATTGTAACTTCTGCATTTTTACCTCTGATTTTAAAGGATTTATTTATTGATGGCTTTTATCCTCACTGGACACTTGTTTTATGATGAATTTATTTATTGACACCTGATGCACTGCACTTTGGACTCTATTGTTTTAATAAAAGCACTTATGCACTTTTTGGATATATCCCCTGGTTTCATGTGAGATTCGTCCTCATTTGTCAGCTCATCTCTGTGACATTACCGACAGTGTTGGGTTCAGAGCTCCCATAAGGACGTTGGGAGCTTGGAGAGAACCCGCATTGTCACAGTCACCCTTTGTAAAAAAAATGCTTCCCTGTTATAGTGATGTAGTCAGATGATAAAAGAAATTACTCCGGCACCTGAATAAGTAGCTGTTTATCAAAGTTGGGTTTGGCAGTCATTTTGTGTCTGCCAGACACCTGAAGAATTTGTTGCAGCCTGGACACAACTAGATACTCTTTACTCAATGTCAATTGAAACTGTAGAAATGTTATATTTTGTTTTACCTGTTTTTTTATTAATATTTTACTTTTATTAAACTGATTAGTCAGAGCAGCATGAATAGGAACTACAATAAACAGACTCTGCTAATTAAATAAATATACAGTATAAGAGACACATGATAATAAGGAAATGTGTCCTTTTCTTCTCAATCTGTGCTAAGTTGCTTCCACAAGGTACATAAAAATAATCATGAGGGAAGAGATGTCAATTTAGTCCATTAATGTCATTGTGTGGACCAATGACTAACTTTTCTCTAAAAACGGCACTTGCCTGAGAGCTAGAAAGGAGGAAATGTTGCATATACATTGAAAAGATATGTCATTCAAATATTAAAAAAGACATAAAAAGGAAAAACAGCTAAAAGAAGTCATATTGTAAAATAGCTGAGCAAAGTATGAGTCAGGTTTGCCCCCGTACTTCATTTCAATTACTTTAATTTTGACATTCTGCATTTCACTATTATAACTTACCTTTTATGACTTGTATCACAAATCTGTGAGGAGCCTTAACAAATATTTTTTTTCTTATTTTCCAAATCTGCTTATTGAAGTAAATGGTTGTTGGAAACTATGAATGTACAGGAATTAATCAGCCTTCCCCAAAAGTGAAAGGAAACTGAAGTGTCCAAAAAAAAAATGAAAATACAGGTTAACCTGCAGACTGCGCACAAAGAGGTTATAGACTTTTGAGCTGTGAGGCAATGGTAGTGACTACTGCACTGACAGTATACTTATAATACCAATTATTTACAACAGTTTTATTTTTTCTCCAATTATTATTTCATAGACATGCACACAAAATCTAAAATGTAATATAAACTTACTGAAATTAAAATGAAGTATAATCTCTTTGACATTTATTTGTAACTTTGAATAAAATTGTTTATCCTGTTGATTTCCTCTATTTATAGATTAAAACAGTTTCTTAGCAGTATGTCATTTTTACAGGAGTAGAAATTTGTAGAACTTTGAAACTAGTTTTTTCTTTCTCATTTCTAGACAGATAAAGGACAACAGAATCATTTTACACAAATGTTCCAGATCTTGAAGGCAATGGGGCATACATGGGCAGAACAGTAAGCACAAAAAATAGCCCAATGTAAATTGTATACCTGGAATTAAGAAGTCACTCGATGAAAGAGCCAATTCCAACCCTAAATGTTGCAGACATTTAGCTCAATGTTTCATTTTTAGTTATTTTAACACTAGAAACTGATTTTTCTATCTGTCAGAATGTAGAAATACATTGTTTCTATAAGTTTTCAAAGTTACATATGATTGTGAAAATCATAGGTTTTTACTTGCTACAAGGTAAGGAGCTTGTCAAAGCTGTTTTAAATTATACAGACTAGTCACATTCACTTATAATCATACATTGCACATCATATTAATCATGTCCCCGTAGAACTGATTTTTCTTTTTTTTTATGCATTTTACTTCATGGTGTAATAGATGATGGCTTTTCTGTTCTTTCTTTTTTTTCCTAACTGTAGTCTTTACCATGTTCCATTTGGGATTGTTCAGGGTATGAAGACACGAAAAGGAGATGTGGTTTTCCTAGAGGATGTTTTGGATGAAGCTCGCTCAAGAATGCTGCAAAATATGAGCATTTCAAAAAGTAAGATGTGCCATCACAAAAACTAAGACAAAAAATCATAAACAATTGAGAAGTGGAAGGCTAGATATAAACCAGAAGATATATAATACTGGGAGCAAACACTGAAGTTATACTGTGAACGAATTCACAGTCTTGGACACTGAACTGAATTCCATGCGATGTTATAAAGTGTAGCATCTGTTACTTGATGCATAGTGTCTTCTGGGAGACAGCCTCTAGCAATAGTGCACACCATCCTAGCAACACAGTAGAAAATGACAAAGTTACAGAATGGCAATGTCACATACTTGAAATTAAATAAAGTTTTTACACTGGTTCATAAGTAACAATATACATATTAGACTTGTATTAATATCATTTTAGGTTAAAATGTTCCAATGACCCACAACAGAACAATAGGAAAAATGTATTTAAAACGAGATGTCTTAACAAGGTGTCCCAATTCATAACAACAATTCATGTTATTTTAATTAACATCTAACTGGTTGGTAATAATGTTTATTTTTTTTTCTTTCATTTCTAATGCATCAGCATATATTCTGCAAAGACAAAAGGGCATCACAACCCAAAATTATTAAACTTATTACTGTGTTTTATTGTTTTAGTTTGTGTTCTTGTAGTAGTGTATTCTGAAAATATATAAAGACCCAACACCTAGGTGTAAGCCATAGAACAGGGAATTGAACATTTCACGGGTAACAATAGTATTTCAAGTAAAATATAACCTTTTGTTATACATCTAAAATTAGCGCTGTGCCCCCGTACAGATGAATGATGGTTCATAGAAACTTATAAACTTGTACTTACATAGCCATTTATCAGCAAAATCAGTTTTACATCAGTAACATGTCAGGTTATATACAATCTTGGAAGAAATAAGTGACCATTACTATAGTAAAGATTAGGAAGTCAAACTGTCCCATGAACAAAATACTATTGTAACTCCAGTTATCCATATATCCACCCATCAATTTTTTAATACTATTAAAAAACACTTTAGGTTCACTGAGAGCAAGGCAGGACCCAAACTTGGACAGGGTGCCACTCTATCACTACCTTGAGTGTAGAGGAATAAAGGCTTGATCCACGACACCACTGCTGCAGCCCCATAAAATTGTTCATTTCTAAATGCAGCTAAACTCTGCCTTTTGTTGAACACTACACAAATTCAGACTGGTTTTAGATCAGTGTGTGGTCCATCTGTATTAGCCAGCTGACCAACAAGTGGTGATCATTTGACAACTCAGCACATCTGTTTAGTTGAGACTTCAGAATGTACATTTTCAGTCAGATGACATGTCTAAAAAGATGATCATTTATCTTTGGTCCAGTGTTTTCTGGAATCAAGTACACTTGGTGCCACATTGTACTTAAACATGGTGTTTGTTTTAGGCAATCTGTGGTTAGTATAGAAATCCAGTAACAATTCAGCATTTGAATTTAGATCAGGCAGGCCATTCATACCCATCATAACCCTCCAGTTATCTCTGTCTTTCCCTACCAGAACATTAGGTTTTTCAAAAAGGACCATAGAGCCAAACGGTAATACTCTAGAACATCAAATCAATTGCCTCTAAAAATGGCCAGTTACTCTGAATAGATATTTAGTGCATTTACGCAAACAAAGTTACAATGAGGACTCCCTCTCATCCACAGGAAAAAAGTCCCAACTGTCCAGAACCCACTTGAGAGCTAGTTTAGCATTGCTACTCCAACTAGTGTTTTATTTCCCATGAAACAACTCAACACTAGGAGAAGAGACCATCTTTGATTAAAATGCTTGACCCAGAGCTAAAGTTTTGCATTGCATTGAATCCAGTTTTATTAGGTAGTATTTGAGAGAAGTTGTATTATTTGTCCCAAGAGCCAGTTTCCATTGCCTAGTTCTAGTATGCCTTAGTGAGTTTCACTGAACCTATCATTCAGCTGGCTTTGCATTTGAACCTCATTCTTTGTCTTGTGGGTAATAAGCCAACATGGAAAATCCACATAGCAACTTTTTTAGGCTGAGCCCAAACAAGTTACATGGGTCACCTGGCCACCAGGTACTCACCGGTGAACACTACTCACAAGCCAACCCCATGAATGAGTCCAAGTATCCCTGTTGCAGGCAACATTCTTTTTGATTTAATTATAACATTCATTAGGGAAAGATAAGGGTTTGCTGTAGTTAACCAGGTCAGGAAAACATATCTCCAGACAATGTTGACCTAAGACTTACTGAGGCACACAAATCCCATTGGATCTGTTCTGAATTTAAATACTGATCTGGCTCAAACCGTTTTTTCAAGCAAGACAAATAAAAAAATTAAAATAATGGATTAAAATGAAGGATGGAAATATTTTGGTCATTCATTTGTTGTAAGCCAACCTAGGTACTGTATTGGCATATTCATACTGTTTTAAATCATTCTTCTTCCAACCTGCCATTAGTTTTAAATACTACATCTACAATACTACTTGCAAATATAAATGTCCAATATTTAAGTCTTCATGTGGACTATGTTTAAAGATTTTTTTTAACATACAGTATAAAGCTGCTATGACCTTCAACCCACTTTACATTTACATTGAAATCACAAGATGCAATCCTTTTACTGTTGTAAGCATACAGAAAATAATATAGCATGTAGTGTATTTAGCTACGTGGCTCCAGAATCAATTGTTTAATCTGTGGAAAGACCCATCTGCTTCAACATTTAAAATGCTACTCAATTTGTACCATTCATTTTGAGTTACTGTTTTCCCTCTAACATTTTCCTATTCTTTATACACTTAACACCTTAACCAAAATTCTTGTCCTGCCTTATTGCTCAAGATGTGAAAGTGATCAAGAAACTGTGGTTTTAACTGTAATAGCTCTTAATGTAAGCATCAGACCATCAAGAGTCTGACACGTTTGCTAGCTTATACTATAGTCTGTTGCTAAGTTCCTAAGTCAGCATTTAATTATTGTACATTTTACATTTGTTAAAATTTAAGCACAGCCAAGCTGTGTGACTTGCTCGGGGTCAGCCAAAGGTGGGTTTTTAACCAGCAACATTGTGATTTAAAGTCCAGTGCTTTGCCACACCACCAAACTACCTGCCTAAAGCAGCCACACTTTAATTTTATATATTACAAAAGCCAAGGGTTTATTTTGTCCATAATGTTTCCTTTTCCTCAGTTTCCAACTGTTCCCTTAATCTTCATGTTTGAGAACATTAAAATAAAGTATGTGGAACTTCTTAATTTTTTATTACTATTTATATACTGTATATGTTTATTTAAATTTGTAAATGTTGCATGGGGTTGTTTTCTGTTATTTTCTTTTTCTATTTTATACTTATAAATTAGTGCACGTGTGCCAAGTCTGTCATCTGAGGAAAAGCGAAAACCAAACTAATAGGTTTAGATTATGAAACTTTTTTTAGGCATACCGTTTAAATTCTTTTAATTTTTGAAGAGAATTGTTCCCACACAGATGTTTAATGTTGCCCTGTAGCAACTGTGTTATAATATGCTACATTCAGATATATTGAACCATTTTTTTTTCTTAAAGCAACCAAAAACTTGGATGACCCTGAAGAAACAGCAGAGGATGTTGGGACCAGTGCTATTATTATCCAGGTAAAAACAATTTCCATTAAACATTTATCATTTTCATAGGCTCAACTATTCATTCTGTATAAATATAAAAGTGACATTTGTGGACAATATCTAGTTGGAGGTCATGATATAAAAATGATGCTTGATGACTCTTATTAAAGTTTTGCATTAAAATATTTACTTAAATTACAATAATAAGTGGTCTCAAAAGATTAGTAGGTATGGACCATATCAATCTATCCATTTATTAATTTTCTAAATTATCCTGAGCAGGGTCATGGGGAAGCTGTAGCCTAGCTCATCAAGCATAGGGCTTAGGTCACAAGGCAGGAACAATCTCTGGAAAGGACATCAGTCACAGAAACTTCAAATCAGAAAGCTTGACTCCCCAAGCATGGTGCATATAATGAGTGGCTTAAAAAATTGCAGATTTGTTTAATTGTTCAAATTACATTATTTTCATCACCAAATGTGACACTGTAAAAGTCAATGTTGTAGTTAACTTAGCTGAAAACGAGTACTTTATTACAGTGAAGATCAAATCAATGTGCTAACTTGTACTGTGTTTTACTTTGTGAGTAAAAAGTAGTTATAAA
Organism: Erpetoichthys calabaricus; assembly: GCF_900747795.2. NCBI lineage: Eukaryota > Metazoa > Chordata > Cladistia > Polypteriformes > Polypteridae > Erpetoichthys > Erpetoichthys calabaricus. Next base: position 172,117,430 of record NC_041396.2, on the reverse strand, counting down.
AAAAAAAAAACATAAGTAGGGTTTGTACAAATGCATTTTGTATCGTCATTCACTATGACAGTGTTTCTCAACCACTGTGTTGCAGGTGGATTGCAAGTTGCTATTGTTTAAAATGGTAGTGGGTCATGAAGTGGGTTGCTGCTCTGATACATTCATTCAACCCCTCTCCCTGCTCTGACAATTGTGCTTGAATTAACAATAAGGAAACCATCACCTCCCAGGTTCTGATGAACATGCTCAAATTATCAAGGGGGACAGTGGGTGGCGAAGACATTTACATTCAATGGGAAAAAGTGGGTTGTGACGCCAAAAAGGTAGAGAAAACACTGCACTCTGAAATGTGTTGCTTAAAATAAAGCTGATTAGGTACCTATACTTTTTAGCACTGTGTAGGCTTGGCCTGCCCCAGCATAATTGTTAATTGCTGTTATTTTTCATTTCAGCCTGCCAAACAACAATAAAAACGTAGACTAAAGCAATTTCTGCAGCTGTAATGCATGTCTTATGCAAAGGAAAATAAGTATATAGTGAGTCATCTGTCTGATGATTAGGCTTTATGCGTGATTTTGTATTCATTATCACAGTCTATTTCTAGTGATTTTTTTGAGGATTTGCATAATTAAAGCAAAACTTAACTGTTGGTCCTGATGACTTTTCATCCTGTATTCTTAAAATCTGTTTAGACCAGCTAGTACCTGTTTTTACAGTGATTTTAAATCTTTCACCACAATTATAAATACTGCAAAAAAATTACTTTGACTTAAGAATATTCATCATGTTCCAAACGGTGTTACATGACCCACATTAATTCTGTGGTTGACATTTACCATCTTATTAAAGAAAGAAACATCCTCTAACAGGACAATTCAGTAATCAGGCAGGAGAAAAGCTGTTCATTGTATTTTTTAATTACTCCTCGGCAAAATGCCTTGGAAGGAGCATTCTTCAAAAGCAGTCTGTTACAGCATGGTCATAATGATCAGAATGGTCAGAGAAACGAAGGATAGAGGTTAATTTTATAAACTGTTGAATATACATACAGTGTCAATCAGTGCATATATTTTACTCTGGTTGGTTGATTGGTTTACACCCAAATGATTTATATAAAATAAAAGTCTATTATATTATATTCTTAATATATTCTTATACCTTTTGAGATGAGACATCACTCTTGAAATTTCTGTGCATATAATAACTGTCCATTCTAGTTTATAGGACATCTGCTGATTTCTTAGTCATCCTTCAGTACATTTTGTATATTACATCAACCTTTCTTCTGGTACATTCTTTATTTACTTGACCATCTCAGTATTTTTTCTAAACCAATTGTTATATTTCAATGTACATTTTGTTGTTCACTTGACCTTTATTTGGTTTCCCACATTTATTAACCCTTTAATATGAATGCTATGTTACCCTAAAATGATTCTTCCACAATTCTAATTCTCAACAAATCTCCTGTTTCTTTATTACAAGTTTGCATAATTATAAATGGCCCCTCTTGCATCTGTGATTATTATTATCAGTTCTTGAGAGCTATTTAGTAGGTGATTTGCATCATCAGAATACATCTAAAATATTTATAGCTTTATTTTTGCAGTTGCAGTAAAGGCAGGTTAAATAATATTTTTCAGCATTACACAGTATATCAGAGGCTAGAATTGAACCTCAAATGTATATTCACTTGGTCCTAGTGCCTTTTATTGAAAGTTTAGAAAGAGTTGTGACTTGTACAAGTACGAAGTGTAAAATACCTATTGCTGATGACACTTGAGCGTTCTGAGTGTTTTTTTCTTGTTTTTCTGCAGTCACCACTGTTTAACTTTTTTTTTCCACACAGGATGGATTTTGACATTTTTGAATATTTTAGAATATTAGTGAAGCACTATCTCTCCCAACTAAACACATATTATCTGTTTACTAATTACACTTGTATTTTAATCATTGCTCATTTCCATATTTATAATTCTTTCTGTAAATTTTTCTGCAATACACATTAAGCCATCTGATTTTTAAATACTAGGATTGGCCTTTTCATCTTTTTTAAATAAAGCTGGTGACATTTGCAACTTTCAGGATATTACAGTGCATCTAGAAAGTATTCACAGCGCATCACTTTTTCCACCTTTTGTTATGTTACAGCCTTATTCCAAAATGGATTAAATTCATTTTTTTCCTCAGAATTCTGCACACAACATTCCATAATGACAATGTGAAAAAAGTTTACTTGAGATTTTTGCAAATTTATTAAAAATAAAAAAAAACTGAGAAATCACATGTACATAAGTATTCACAGCCTTTGCTCAATACTTTGTCAATGCACCTTTGGCAGCATTTACAGCCTCAAGTCTTGTTGAATATGATGCCACAAGCTTGGCACACCTATCCTTGGCCAGTTTCGCCCATTCCTCTTTGCAGCACCTCTCATGCTCCATCAGGTTGGGTGGGAAGTGTCGGTGCACAGCCATTTTAAGATCTCTCCAGAGATGTTCAATTGGATTCAAGTCTGGGCTCTGGCTGGGCCACTCAAGGACATTCACAGAGTTGTCCTGAAGCCACTCCTTTGATATCTTGGCTATGTGCTTAGGGTCGTTGTCCTGCTGAAAGATGAACCGTCGCCCCAGTCTGAGGTCAAGAGCGCTCTGGAGCAGGTTTTCATCCAGGATGTCTCTGTATATTGCTGCAGTCATCTTTCCCTTTATCCTGACTAGTCTCCCAGTTCCTGCCGCTGAAAAACATCCCCACAGCATGATACTGCCACCACCATGCTTCACTGTAGGGATGGTGCCAGGTTTCCTCCAAACGTGACGCCTGGCATTCACACCAAAGAGTTCAATCTTTGTCTCATCAGACCAGAGAATTTTCTTTCTCATGGTCTGAGAGTCCTTCAGGTGCCTTTTGGTAAACTCCAGGCGGGCTGCCATGTGCCTTTTTGCTAAGGAGTGGCTTCCGTCTGGCCACTCTACCATACAGGCCTGATTGGTGGATTGCTGCAGAGATGGTTGTCCTTCTGGAAGGTTCTCCTCTCTCCACAGAGGACCTCTGGAGCTCTGACAGAGTGACCATCGGGTTCTTGGTCACCTCCCTGACTAAGGCCCTTCTCCCCCGATCACTCAGTTTAGATGGCCGGCCAGCTCTAGGAAGAGTCCTGGTGGTTTCGAACTTCTTCCACTTACGGATGATGGAGGCCACTGTGCTCATTGGGACCTTCAAAGCAGCAGAAATTTTTTCTGTAACCTTCCCCAGATATGTGCCACGAGACAATCCTTTCTCGGAGGTCTACAGACAATTCCTTTGACTTCATGCTTGGTTTGTGCTCTGACATGAACTGTCAACTGTGGGACCTTATATAGACAGGTGTGTGCCTTTCCAAATCATGTCCAGTCAACTGAATTTACCACAGGTGGACTCCAATTAAGCTGCAGAAACATCTCAAGGATGATCAGGGGAAACAGGATGCACCTGAGCTCAATTTCGAGCTTCACGGCAAAGGCTGTGAATACTTATGTACATGTGCTTTCTCAATTTTTTTATTTTTAATAAATTTGCAAAAACCTCAAGTAAACTTTTTTCATGTTGTCATTATGGGGTGTTGTGTGTAGAATTCTGAGGAAAAAAATGAATTTAATCCATTTTGGAATAAGGCTGTAACATAACAAAATGTGGAAAAAGTGATGCGCTGTGAATACTTTCCGGATGCACTGTAGGAATTTCCTCATTATATAACATTTAATGAAAACTACACTTTATGGATTTACTTTATGGATTTATGTTCCTGATAAAACTTGCACTGGTGCAAATTTGTGACCAGACTTGCTTTGTAGCAGATGGTTTTCAGATGCCTGAAAAAGTGCAATGAAAACTTTGAGTGCAGCATATAAGGGTAAAAGAAGCAATTAAAATTTAACCCAAGGAAAAATGTATTGCCTTACCAGCAACTCCTGACATCTAGTAAATGGCTAGACCAAAACCTTGAGAACAGTCAAGCAAAAGCTGCAAATCACTATATTGTTGCTTTTTAACTATACAGTGTCACCCCATGGTTGACAAATTCTGATGCTATACCTTGCACCACTCAGAGTCCTTGTTTATAGTTTTAGAGAGCTGTGTGCTGACTTGTCTGTGATGATAAAGAGTGTCATTGCTGTGAACTGCATAATTCAAATTCACAGCACTAATGTATGGTATGGATTTTCAGATGAAAATAATGTTTCAACTTTCAACAGGTTTTTATTTTTGTCTTTAAAGAAATACTCCACCGAAGAATATTTTTTGATGTGTTGCTTTTCCCATGTTCTTTGTAGTGGGTGCTGAGAAAATTTTTTAATCTTCTGTTCATACAGAATGTAGAGAAAAAAGTTTGACATAACAGAACTCAATGGTGGCCAGTGCTGTACAAATACACTGTGAAAAATGAAAAATTGAAGAAAAAAAAAGAGACACTTTCTCACATATGAAAATATACACTGTGGGCCATGGATGGATGGATGGGCCATAGCTATGTAGAATTGCCAGTCAACCAAACCTGGGCAACTGTGGTTTGTAGGATAAAATTGTAGTATCCAGAGGAAATCCATAAAGACAAGGAAGGAATAAAAAAAACTCAACATATTTCTCAGATAATGACTTTGTCATAATGCTACACCATAAATTATGCTCTGCAAAAAAGTCTATTATGCTAACAGAGTGTATGAGAAGTCAGATAAGGTTTGAGATAAATGCATTGCACAATGTTCATTCCCTAAATTATGAAATTTTGTTCTTGCATGTTTATATGATTTTGATGCCCTACAGTACTGTAGTGGTAGAAGCATTTTAAGTATGTTTAAATTATGTTGATTAAAGAAAAAAAGATTTGTGGCTTCACACTATGGTGTTACCCACCCTCTAATGCTTCTCATATGTTCTAGTTATTCCTTCTATGCCATGCCATACTTGCTCCAATTGCCACGTAAGTCATATTTATTTTTTGGTGATTCAACCGTATTTACTCTTAAGATAGCCTTAAAACATAGTTTATATATTAGAATTCTTCTTGCATTACACATAGCTAAAACTTAGCTGTTGATGTTTTTACTGTTTACCTATTGATAAAGTTGTTTACACTTAAGTGAAGGTACTGTATATTATACCACTACGGTAATAACTGGATTTTGAACTTTGTAACAGACAAACCTGAAGTTGTAAAAATAGGAAATAAATTTTCAGACAGCCTGCTTTTAAACAATGGAGTTCCTTAGTTCTGTAAATTTAGTTAATTACTGCATACTTTATTCACAGATGACTGTAAAACCAGTATCTAACATTATGCATTATCTGATAACACTGTTGTAGTAGTCTGATTAGCAGCAAAAGTGAGTCTATGTGGATGGAAATTAAAAAGTGTTAACAAAACTAAATAAATTATTATTAAAATAAAGAGATGATCACTCATCATTACTGATCATGTAACGATTAAAATAGCTAATTGTTCAAATGGTTCAAACTGAGCATATCCTAAAGAAGGTTCATCAATAGCAGAACTGTAACCAGAGCTCTGTACCTCTATACTTTTTAGGGAATATTATAATTCGAGGCTTCACAGTTTGATATGAGAACATATCAATTTATAATCGCTGGGTCTTTTAATATAAGGTCTCCCTGAAGAAGAAAATCACTTAAGTGTTCTGAACACCTGCTGAGTTTATATACAGTATATCATATATTTCTATATAAAACTTTTTTTTTAAATGGTCAGCCAAATGTTTTTATGACTTAGTTACATTGGATACAATGTAATTTCCCTTCTACCAGGTTGCAAGAAATAACTTTTGTTTTCTTTTTGAAAATACTGTTTTGTGATATGTTTACTGTATAGCACTGGTTTTCAACCTTTATAGCCTCTGGATGGACCCAGTTTTACCTATTAATTGCAATGACAACCCTATCAGGGATTCCCATAAAACAAAGAGGATAATGTTCTCTCTTGTTGAAATGATTGTGACTATTATGGTGATCACATGTCCACTGTAGCCTTATGCTTCTTCTCTTAGTTGACAATACTGGAATGTGGCATGGTGGTCTACTACTGTTGCCCCACTGGTTGATAATCCTGTTCAACCAGAAAGAAAAATGCACGAAACACTTGCTTGAAGTTACTTTGACTGTGTTAGGATTGTTAGTGCCAGATGTGATGGTTACGCATATTGGAAACAGCCATCCTCCTCTATATTTCACATACTACAATCTCTGGAGTTTACTGAGAATGTCAGGATAAATTAAAACAGTGAGGAGTAGTTATATGGCCAAAACACCTTGTTAATGTTAGGCACTCTCAATCTAACAAAAGGCAAGAAATGGAACATAAACAGGAAAAGTGATTGATTTAACTTTGCATAAATGTTGTCTGATCTGGCAAATCCCAATTTCTGCTGTATCATTCAGGTGGGGTTTTCAGAATGTGGTTGTAAAGCAGTGGTTCTCATCCTTTATGACCCAGTTTAACTTATTAATGTTCATTAACAACCCATATGCAAAAATCAGATTTTATATCCCTCTTGGTGATGCTATTAGAAGTATAATCAAACTGCAGGGTAAAACAAGCTTGATTACAAATAGGAATTAATATACAAGTAGCGCAGCTCTATCACTCACTTTGGTGCAGCATTGGGGGTGGGAGGGTTTTGTTGCACCATGAGCAAGTCAGTTGCTGAAACAACATATCAAAACACTAACAATTACACAAACAAATATTAAAAAACAGAAACATCAAATCGTGATTCAGGTTTTGTGCACAATCAGCATTTTTATAGCTTAGGGTGTGATTAACTGTGTGAAACACTTCAGTCAACTCCGCAGCTGTTACCTGGAGAGGAGGAGTCATTATTCAGATTGAAAATGTGTATAGGTTATGCTTTTAAGTAGCAAAGGATAGACAGTAAAAAAACTCTAAATAGGCTTATTTATTAGTCACTAGAATAATGTTACACAGTTATGTTGACCTCCTTTGTAAGTAGCTTTAGATAAAAGCATCTGCTTAGTAAATAAATATAAATTTAAATGTAAGTATGTGTAACTATCTTAACCTTCAGCCCCAATGGAAGGAAATATTATCATGATCAGTTTGCATTGATTATGGCCTAGTTTTATTGGTTACAGTATAATATAGGCTAATGTAGGCAACAGTAGGTATTATACAATTAATTAAACAATAACATACTATATATGCTTTGGGGAAGTGTCATCTGCTCTCTAACTGCTGGTACATGGGTAGCTCCTGCATTATCAGGTTAGATATCCTTCCATGGGTGACCAAAAAAAAACTTAACGGCAAGCGTATTTGTCAGTAGGGACAGGGCTGACACACACTGACATTCTGTCTCCCACTCAGACCTGCTTTGTGGCAGATTTGTTTTATCAGAAATCATTACATGTAGCGTATTGTACTGGATGTTCCGCTATACTGCGCAGTGTGACTGTTTTTATTTTCCCCCATCAATGTGTGAACACAGCACAATGAGAAAGATGACGCTGATACGCAGTGCTTATGCATCTGCAACATTAGTGCAACATGAAAATGAAACTTGTTCACTCTGCTTGAATCACTGGTTTGATTTTAATTGTTCTCATTGTTATTCTCTGTACTTTGAAGAAGTTGTATATATATGAATCGATGTGTATAAAAATACAGAACAAATAAAATCTTTTATTATATCAGTATGGTACGTGGCATTTTATGCTCCAATACTGAACAATCCTGTATTGTAAGGGATGGGTGACTGCCCTACTGGTGTGTGTTAAATGAAGTTCATTATCATGAAACAACATAGAAAACAATCAAGTGCCAGTTACCCACTCCTGCTTTGAGTTCATTTGGCTCTGCTTGATTACGTGTGAAGGGTGGTCAAATTAACCAGATTAAATTACTGTAATACATTTAAGGATTGCATTAAAAAATTAATTTGCTGAAGTTTTAACATGATAATCGTACACATTAATGGCTATTAATCAGCAGCTGTAGTTACTTTTTTTTTTTACTGTATTTTTATACCATGTGTAAAATGTATTATGCTTATTCTAAAGTTCTGAAATTATATTTTTGTTGTAATTTTTTATTCTATTTAAGTGGTTTTAGGGCATTTACTGTATGATTATGTTGTGATCACTTACGTACATTATTAGCATGGCTTTTTGTCATGTTCAGCTAGAAGAATCCCAACCTACCTTCTTGTAAGCAATTGGAACAGGAAGTCCTGTTTCACTTAAAATGAGAAAAAAAGAAAAAATATCTTTGAGGAATAGTCCAAAAGACTGTTAGACTCTGACAGGCCTTTGTTAATGTTTTCATACATTTGAATGTAGTGAAGCAAGACTAACATTTTGGACATTTCTATGTTTTTGATCAGTATGTTCAAATTGAGCCTTCTTTCTTTTTTGCTGTCTCTATAAATACTAATGTATTGTAATTTAATTAATGCAGTCTTTAAAATTAATAAAATAAACACAAAAAGCAAGCATGACAAGTACAGTAACTTGGTTTTTTGTTTTGTTTTTTTTGTTAGGATTTCAAAGGACCTCTGCTATCCGACTACAAGTTTGAATGGGACCGGATACTGCAAAGCCAGGGTGATACAGGTGTCTTTTTGCAGTATACACATGCTAGACTTTGCAGGTGCTGAAAAATATAAAAGATTATTTTTGATGACATTGTAGTCTAATTAACTGCTATCTTAGGTAATGATAAAAAAGAAATGGTTGGAATATAAATTTTATTGGATTTACCATAAATTACTTTGTTATTAGGTTTCGATTTTTCTCTAGGTACTTGCACCCCCACCCCTTCCCACATGTCAAAGATGTGTGTGTAAGGTTAATATGAGATCCTAATTTGCACTTTGTGTGAGGGTGTGCATGGGTGTGTGCGTGAATATGGCCTGCAGTTGATGGATATTTCATGCAAAGTTAATGATAGTAAAGAGGGCAACAAAAACTCTAGTCTGCATTCCTGGAGAAAATAAATCCACAGCAGGTCAACTGTTGGTTATAACAGACAAAAATTAAAAAGCAGTTTGAATAACCTAGGACAGAATACACAACTCTTTTTTGTGCAATCTTTTATAGAAGTACATGATGGATATTGTGACAAGAAGATTAAACATTTTCAATGTTGATGCCATGGCTCCCAGTATCTCTGCATAATTTTTCATGTAGCTTGTCAATGTAGCAGTGGCACCAAGTGCCATATTAGAATTCAGATTAGAGAAGCAGAAGCGAGGGAACCAGTAACAGTTTGTGATTTCCATACTTATATTTTTGTGCATATGACTAGCAAACAGAGTGACAATATGAACAGCTCAATTAGCAGCTCTAGCCATGATAAGCTTGATTATCAAGTAGTGAGTCTTCTGCCTAGATTTAATTGCTAAGACCAAAGTTAGTTTTACTCACCCTTGGGATGTTTATGTAAGTATTTATTAGATATTTTAAATGAGCAGGGTCCACGCCATTTGAAGCTTTATGAGGATTTGTGAGAATTATGAAATTAGCCCTGTATTTACAGTAATGGTAACTCAGTAAAATGATTTAATAGGAGTCTGATGTCATATTTCCTATTTCTAGAAATAATGATCTTTGCAGCAGCATTTTAAATTCACTGAAGGCAGTGAAACCATTGTTGTAAATAAATGTGTTAATTAATGTCTTTGTAGCAATATATCTGTAAAATGTCCAACTTTTACTATACTTTAGCTGAAACAAGTGGTAAAAGTTATGAGCTGATTCAATAAAACAAATGTTTAGGCCTACTGAGATAAAAATGACAGAGTTATCATAAATTAATGGTACTTAATTATTTTAAAATCAAATAAGAGCAACTGACAAAATGTGAAATTACCTACATTTTTGTGACAGGCCCGCATAACATAAAATTATTCCAAAGTCATCCTTATGATTAAAATGTTTTGATTTATGAAGAAAGGTAAAGCTACCCAGCATAGCCTCAGCTAAAGGAATTGTGTTAGTTTTAAAGTGACTGGTTTTAGTAAGTAGACACCAATCTGATTGTGTAGGTAGTAGTATATTGTTAAACAAAACAGCTTTATTTCCAGGCATGTGAATGTTTAGAAACATACAATTTAAACAGCAATGATATTTATAAAGTAGTTTTATATAGCAACAGGTGGAACAGATAAACTACCTTCAGTTTAAGATCACAAAACTACAGCCTGGATGGTGCTCTGACCAGTCAGCCATGCAACTCTGCAGCCATATGTTGAGAGGAAATATACAGTTACATTAAAGACTGTCTTTCTTAATTTTTTTTTTTTTTTTGGCACTCCAGGCTGGTAACTAGCATTGAAGGGAATGCAATCTGCTGTACACAAAATCCCCTTTATATAATCTTATAAAGGGGTCTGACACATTATTAGTCTCTTTTAGGTTTGATGCATGTAGATATAGTTTTAGTATTTAATACCACTGTACACTGAAGCAATTTGTGCCAGCACACAGCAAATACATTGAACATGAAAACATTCCTGCAACAGGTAGATAGTAATTTGAGCTTACATTTAGTGCCAAATACATTTTAAACTGATTGGTCCTGTTGCAGATATAAGAGTAAGTGAAGGACACTAGGGCTTAATGCTGCGAGATGCACATGTTCAAGCTCACTCTCTTTTGGCTTGTGAGCAGTGCTGCCAAAATAGGCTTTGAACCCCCAAAATGTAAAATGGATTAATTGCATTAAACCATGAATAGACATTTTACTGTGTTACATTAAAACAAGGAATCTTTCTTGCACTTTTATGCTGTTAGTTAACACAAAGTTCACTTTCATATCAAATCAAAAACAAAGTTAATTGATTTTTAATTAAAAATTAAAACACAGAATGATGGGTTCTATAAATATTCAGCCACTTTGCTTTGTCATACCTAAATATGGATTATTTTAACCAGTACTATTTCAAAGTCACATAATAAGTTTCTAACACAGCCTGAATTATTTTTCAATTCAGAGTATGCCATCAAGAACTTAGTACCCTCAGGCAATGGCATATTATATGGTTACTTTCTGTACTGTGTCAGTAATCCTGTGTAAATCATGTTAACTTTTGCTCCATTAGAAAATTAGAAGAAAAAATGTAAGATTAAATGTTTAAGCATATTTCACAACAGAGCAAACATTAATAAATACTTAAATAACAAATGCTTCTTTAAAAATTCTGTTCATAGTCCATGATAAAATTGGCATCCTCTTGTTATTTGCAGCTTCACTGACACTTTCACATTTTCAAATATACTGTATTTGATTGCATAGCATCTGTTAATATATTATGGCACAACCTCCTACCACTGTATACATTTAGCTAAGGTTAGTGAGAAGTCCCAGGTAGTGTTGGGGAATGTTACTTACACTACTCATTACTTGCAAGTGACTAAATATGTTAAATAGTTGCTAATTATAAAATATAATGCATTACAAACAGTATGTTACTTTTGTGTTTATTTTCTTTTGTATGAAACACTGCACAGTTCCCTGGCCAGCAGTTGTTATTAAAGCCTAAGCATATATATGAACATTCATGATACAGAATTGAAACACAGCCAAATTTGATCATTTTTACGTGTTTTATAAATAGTCCTTCATGTGCTGTGAAATAAATAACATCCGTCCCCAGTCTAAGGCCAGGTTTATACTTCACGCGACGCATGCTGCAGCAGACGCTCCTGCTACGCAAGCGTTTTACTGTTTATACTTGCACACATACTTTACGAATCCACCAATGCAAGATATCATCACGGTGAGAACAGGTTTGGATTTGCTGTGTTGTGAATTGCCTGGAACACCCATTAAATTCTGATGACATCTTACCACAATATCTCTGACAAAGATGTTTAATGATTAAATCCATCGATCCAGGGATGTGTCCATTCCAGCAAGTATTGGGCACGAGGCAGAAACAATCTCTAGATGGGGCATCAGCTCATTTCAAGGTAAATAAATACAAGCATTCACATACACTAGTGTCATTCTAGCGTGACCAAATCTGCATATCTTTGTAAGGAAACCAGAGCACTCTGTGGAAACCCAGCAGGAAAACATGTAAACTCCAGGAAGGGAATATCGGCAACGTGACTCCCTGCGAGACAGCAGTTCTACCGCTCTGCCACTGTGTCACCCCCATGTGTGTAATTATTAACAGTATTCATTATTTAAACGAAATTAACAATTTATCTGTAAAATGTAACATACATACTTTAATGCATTTCATCATGAAAGTGATATCAGGTATAAATCTAAAGATTCTAAATGTGCAGAGAGTTGGAATATCATAAATTTAATGTGTTCTGTGTGGTGATCTATTACTGTTTGCCGCTGCTGTCCGGTCAGGAGGAAGCCCCAGAAGAAAAAGATGGTATGTGAGACTTTTAAAATGTATCGTGTCATTACGATCGGGAATATGGGACGCTTGAATATAAAAACACCACGAAAGCCTCTGTATGTCAGCATCTTGCTTCACCACATCGAACCATTCATCAAACATTGAAGCGCGCACATCGATCCCATAGGATCCGCATAGAGGCTTTCTGTCACATGTAGATAATAAACAGAGACTCTGACGTCACATTCCAAGATTTATGGTACTGCGCAACCCAAACCCCCCCCCCAACCCAAACCCCTACCCCTACTGGTACTGCAACTCGCGCACATGTTGTGTTAATTTCTAAGGACCTGCTCAGAGGACACATCAAATGAACACTGGGAACGCGTGGCAGCCATGATGCATACGCGTTCTGAGCGTGAAGTATAAGTGAGCCCTAAGCCTCCAAAGATTCATGGAATGAGCACTGGCCACTAAGCAGATATAGATCACACTGTTTCACCAAAGGTATAGCAAATAACTGAATGGAAAACTACACCAACACTTTATTAATAGGTTTCTGTTACTGGAGTGCACACATCACACTATTTTCTGCTTGGCTGTGCAATTGAGCCCCACCACGTTTGTTTTTGCTTTACACACAGTAGTGCTGTGGTAATCCCGCAACTTCAAACTGGAGGTATTACATTTACCCCTCCATACATGCAGGCTTTAATACATACCTGTAACTTCAGTTCTTTTCACATGATTGCACGATACACAAGTTCTTAACCTCTTCTTCACTAACTGTCACCAGATGGCAGGAGCACAAGTATGCACTGTGTTACCGACCCCAGTAGGAAACATCTTTGTGAAAACATGCAATACTTCTGCAACATAATGCAGTAATTGTAATTAAATTTTTTTTTTTTTTTGGCAGTATCTGGAATAAACTTCCACAGTAACACTATCTGGGTTTTTTAAGTAACACAGGTATTTTTACTTCATTAAAGTATGCATTGGGTTAGGTTACTCTTTACTTTAAAAAGTAAGCTGATTACATTACGCATGTTACCTTTACTATGTAACCCCCAACATTGGTCCCAGGGGATTAATGATTCTGCTAAACTTGTTGTTTATTTTTTATTACCAATAATATGATTAAGGTGCCTCTGCATAATCTGTGCAGTATGTCTTAAAGCATCCTAACACAAACTTAACGTATCTCAAAGTAATAAAAATTGGATGCTTACCTGAGCATGTCTTGTTCGAAATTATTTCAATATAGACTTCAGCTCTCTTTGACCGTATACTTGATAAGACTTACCAAAAACTATTTTGATAGATGCTTGTTTAGTCCACCAACTAGGAATCTGTTACTAAATAGTCTAGCATAATTTATACATTTTCTTTTTGCACTACTAAGCAAATGTGGGTGATAAAACACAGTTTCAGGGCAGCGTGATCTTTCTATGTTTTATATAAGAGAAATGATTGTTATATTGAACTAGGCAGGTTAGATAGATAGATAGATAGATAGATAGATAGATAGATAGATAGATAGATAGATAGATAGATAGATAGATAGATAGATAGATAGATAGATAGATAGATACATACATACATACATACATACATACATACATACATACATACATACATACATACATACATACATACATACTTTATTAATCCCAATGGGAAATTCACATTCTTCAGCAGCAGCATACTGATACAATAAATAATATTAAATTAAAGAATGATAATAATACAGGTGAAAAAAAACAGACAATAACTATGTATAATGTTAAATATTAACGTTTACCCCCCCTGGTGGAATTAAAGAGTCGCATAGTTTGGGGGAGGAACGATCTCCTCAATCTGTCTGTGGAGCAGGACAGTGACAGCAGTCTGTCGCTGAAGCTGCTCTTCTGTCTGGAGATGACATTATTTAGTGGATGCAGTGGATTCTCCATAATTGATAGGAGCCTGCTGAGCGCCCTTCGCTCTGCCACAGATGTTAAACTGTCCAGCTCCATGCCAACAATAGAGCCTGCCTTCCTCACCAGTTTGTCCAGGCGTGAGGCGTCTTTCCTCTTAATGCTGCCTCCCCAGCACACCACTGCGTAGAAGAGGGCGCTCGCCACAACTGTTTGATAGAACATCTGCAGCATCTTATTGCAGATGTTGAAGGAAGCCAGCCTTCTAAGGAAGTATAACCGGCTTTGTCCTTTCTTGCACAGCGCATCAGTATTGGCAGTCCAGTCTAATTTATCATCCAGCTGCACTCCCAGATATTTATAGGTCTGCACCATCTGCACACAGTCACCTTTGATGATCACTGGGTCTATGAGGGGTCTGGGCCTCCTAAAATCCACCACCAGCTCCTTGGTTTTGCTGGTGTTCAGGTGTAGGTGGTTTGAGTCGGACCATTTAACAAAGTCATTGATTAGGTCCCTATACTCCTCCTCCAGCCCATTCCTGATACAGCCCACGATAGCAGTGTCATCAGCGAACTTTTGCACATGGCAGGACTCCGAGTTGTATTGGAAGTCCGATGTATATAGGCTGAACAGGACCGGAGAAAGTACAGTCCCTTGTGGCGCTCCTGTGTTGCTGACCGCAATGTCAGACGTGCAGTTCCCAAGACGCACATACTGAGGTCTGTCTTTAAGATAGTCCACGATCCATGCCACTAGGTATGAATCTAATCCCATCTCTGTCAGCTTGTCCCTAAGGAGCAGAGGTTGGATTGTGTTGAAGGCGCTAGAGAAGTCTAGAAACATAATTCTTACAGCACCACTGCCTCTGTCCAAGTGAGAGAGGGATCGGTGTAGCATATAGATGATGGCATCTTCCGCTCCCACCTTCTCCTGATATGCAAACTGCAGAGGGTCAAGGGCGTGTTGAACCTGTGGCCTAAGGTGGTGAAGCAGCAGCCTCTCCATGGTCTTCATCACATGTGATGTCAGAGCAACAGGCCGAAAGTCATTCAGCTCACTAGGACGTGATACCTTTGGGACTGGGGTGATACAAGATGTTTTCCAAAGCCTCGGGACTCTCCCCTGTTCCAGGCTCAGGTTGAAGATGCGCTGTAGAGGACCCCCCAGCTCCGATGCACAGACCTTCAGCAGTCGTGGCGATACTCCATCTGGACCCGCTGCTTTGCTGGCACGAAGTCTCCTCAGCTCTCTGCTCACTTGCGCTGTTGTTATTATGGGTGGGGATGTTTTTCCTATGCTGGTATCAGCAGAAGGATGTGTGGAGGGTGCAGTACTCCGAGGTGAGAGTGAGAGTGGGTTAGGGTGGTCAAACCTGTTAAAAAAGTTGTTCATTTGGTTTGCTCTCTTCACGTCTCTCTCAATGGTGGTACCCCGCTTCGAACTGCAGCCAGTGATGATCTTCATCCCATCCCACACTTCCTTCATGCTGTTATTCTGCAACTTCTGCTCCAGCTTTCTCCTGTACTGCTCCTTCGCCGCCCTGAGTTGGACTCGGAGTTCCTTCTGCACGCGCTTGAGCTCATGCTGATCACCGTCTTTAAAAGCCCTTTTCTTCTGATTCAAAAGGCCCTTGATGTCACTTGTAATCCATGGCTTGTTGTTAGCATAGCAGCGTACTGTTCTTACTGGAACTACAATGTCCATACAGAAGTTGATGTAGTCAGTAGTGCAGTCAACAACTTCCTCAATGTTCTCATTATGAGATCCCTGCAGGATATCCCAGTCTGTAGTTCCAAAAAGTTCTCTCAGAGTATTCTCAGCCTCCAGGGTCCACTTCCTGAATGATCGTGTAGTTGTAGGTAGGACTCTAACTTTTGGTTTATAGTGAGGCTGAAGCTGAACCAGGTTATGATCTCCTTTCCCAAGCGCAGGCAGCGGGGTGGCGCTGTATGCGTCTTTAACGTTTGCATACAGTAAATCAATAGTCTTATTTCCCCGGGTGTTACAGTCCATACAGGTTATACAGTACTACAATCTCAATCTGCTTTCTTAGGTTTATTGAAGTACAGGAGTATTAAACCTGCAAAGGCAATAGCAAAACCAAGAGAGGAATGCACCAGAGCTGTTTTCTTAATGATGTAATTAACTGACATTTATCTTGGCATCCTACAGTGCCTTAGGGTATAAAAAAAAAAACTTGGCTGCTTAATGGTAAAAATCACATGAAGCATTTTTTACTCCAGGTAAAATAATATGTCCACTGTACAACAGAATTTCCCACCAGACATCAACTATTGTGCTTCTCCCGTGCCCTTTCCATCTGATATTTCAATTATTCTGCTGCGTCATAAAGAAAACAATTTTAACAAAGAGCACTAAACTGCATGTTTTTACAGATTATATTGCCAGTTGCTTTAAGTACTAGAGTTTGATCACAGTTAACTAAAAATTAATTATCAAAACAAATAAAAAAATGATAGTCATGCTTTTTATTTAAATACATATTTTAGTTGAAAGAACACCTGAAAACGTTGTGGAAAAAAGTGAAGAGATTGGTAAAGACTTGCTTACAACTTATTTATTCATATTCCTTAGAAATGTATCCTGTTTGGATTATATTGTATGTTGTTTAATTTTAGTGAGGCATTCCTCTTTACCCTGTTTCAGTTAAAATGTGATATCTTATAATACCTTGGTTTCAAACATTCATTAGAATATGATTGCTGTTTTACAAGCTTTTCCAATTCCTTCCATGTTCCTTTCCAGTTTGCAGGAAATTAACAACTCTAGCAGTGAATGTTCTTTCAACCCAGAATGTCTTCAGGACCCTGCAGCCATTGCTATTTTACAGCACCTTCTCCGGTAACACAAACTTTCTCACAAAAAAGCTTACTTCCTGGGTCAGCAAGAACTTGCGGTACCTATGCACAGCACTAGATATAAACTAGTGGTATGATTATATTTTCGTATTTACATACCTGGAAGTCCTGGAACATTGTAAAACCAAAGACAAAAATAATGTCAGTATTAACATTATTTAAGATTTTTATATTAAGAGCTGTGGTAATTAACCCCAACATAGATAGACACGCAGACTTTTGCTTTGCCTTTTCACACAGCACACAGTGCCCAAATCACCCACAGCACTATTGCTCTGTCCTTTTCGGTCCTTTTCCCTGTTCTTTCTTTTCTTTTGCCATTTCCACTCCTCTTCTCACAAGCTCTGTCCTCCACCTCCTGACACCGGCTGCCTAAATGGAGTGAGGCAGCCTCTTTTATATCACACCCAGTAGTGCTCCAGGTGCTCTCAGATTGGTTTCTGGTAGCACTCCGGGTTGTGGCGGAAGTGCTGCATGTGCACCGGGATGTACTCCAGGTGTTTCCGGATCTTCTTCTGGCAGCACTTCTGAGTGTGGCGGAAATGCTGTCGTCCAGAGCTCTGCAAGTGTCCACAGACCCCAATAGGGCTGAGCTTCCAAGCTCCAAGCCCATGGTCCCGACTTACTCCAGGGGGGTCACCCCCTCGTTTTCTGGGGGAGGTAGTGTCCCCGATATGTTGTTTCCCCCAGTCCTTCCATCACAGGGGTATCCTGGTTGAATAAGCTCCCTAGTCGTCTGCCACAGAGCTTAAAAAGGTAAATGGAAAATAGGAGTCACTTTTCCAACAGATGCTTAACCATTATATGTGTAGATATAATTTTTAAATTAACAATTCTTGTAAATCTGACTTTAGTACAAGTCATTTGATTTTTTTATTCCAAGAAAATTCTATACTAACTTTAATTTCCTACTTATATAATTTTTGTCTTTTCTTTTACTTGAAATAAATCTGAAACTTCTATCAGTGATGAGTACAACCATCCATAACATAAGATACCATGCTTGTGATATAAATATTTTATAAGAATTATCTTGTTATTGATAATATTGATAGAATTGTTCTCCAACTTATGGTTTTAGGTATGATGAAGTGCTGTTCCAGTCTTCAAAAAATCTTCAGCCTAGGCATCTTGTCAACTTTTTGCTAATGCTTTGGTATGTAATTATTTTAAATGTACAAGTCTAATTGTAATGGTAAGCATACTGTACAATATATTTATGCTGGTAAAATATTAAATATTCCTTGCTTTCTGGAAATATAATTCAGACATAAATATATGGCAGAAAAAAAAATGCAGCTGATATTTTTTCAGAACTAACTTTCAACACTGCTTTGCTCAGATTATGGCTTCAGTATCTTTTTGGGGTCAGGTTGGTATACTTTTGTCTAACCTCAAAGTTTCAGTGAATGAATAATGATTTAATATGAATTTTACACCACATGTGAATCCCCTTCTTTGGTGTTATCAAAAGAGTAGTCAATATTTTGCTGATTGTTGCTTTTTTCCTGCAGTATATGGTATGGTTTGGATCTTAAAATTGGTCAGACTAATTAGTGTGCCTACTAATATATCACAGCAATACCCAGATAATATGTTTTATGCTAAGCCAGTTCTCAGTTACTTGGCCTAGTTTTTTGAAGTACTGTACAGTTATTCAACTTAATGGCTTTTCCAGCAATTGTTGTATACTTTCTACTTTTAACCATGTTTTATAACATACAAAAATGTATATCAGAGGTTACAGTGCAAAAGGTGCACACCACACATACAACTATGATAAAAGTGGAGATAGTCCTTTCTATGAATAATGAAATCCATTCTGTTTACTAGATTTTCACTGCACTCAGTACACATGACAATATTATCACTTTTACTACCACTGCAAGTGTTAGTGATAATTTGCATTACCTGGTTAATGTTAACTTCATGTTGATTTTTCTTTTCTAGTCGCCTTGCAGCTGTTGCTCATAAAACTCTGCCTGTCAAGAATAGCCCTCAGGAATTAGCTCAGGTATGTAGTATTTGACATAACGTGTACAGTCTCCTGACTAGCAATAAATCGGTAAATATATTTAACAAGAGGACATTTATCACATCATTGAAGATAACAATGCCATGTCTCAACTTCAAACATATCCATAGCTATTACTCTGTTGTTGCGTACGTAATATTTTAGTGTTAACGGTTTGCTTTTAAATTCAGACTTCTCACTTTACAGTCAGTATATCAAAGAATCAAGTATATATTTTTTTTTGCCCATCCAGTGTTTTTTTTATCTTTTATTGAATTTATTAAAAGCATGTAACACTCCATACAATCAAGTTAAGCTTTAACAAAACTAAATTCAATTCAACACCCACCCATGAGAAAGAGAGGAAGGCCAACAGCCAGAGTAAAACTTTTGAGAGAAGTATAGAGGGAAAGGAGTCTTTCTCCCCAATTAAGTGCTTATTCTAAAATGTTATTGATTAGATCCTGCCAGATTTTAAAAAAGTTTTGCACAGATCCCCTAAGTGAGAATTTGATTTTTTCCAATTTCAAATGGTATAAAGCATCAGTTACTCACTGACTTAAAAGAGGAGAGTTAGGATTCTTCCAGTTGATCAAGATAAGTCTACGTGCCAATAGTGTAGTAAAGGCAATTACAGCTTGCCTTTCTCCACTTTAAGCCCATCTGGGAGAACACCAAACAGAGCTGTTAATGTGTTAGGAGTGATTGTGACACCAAGACTGTCTGAGAGGCATTTAAAGATTTTTGGCCAAAATTATGTTCATTTGGTGCATGCCCAAAACATATGGCCCAGTGAAGCAGGAGATTGATTGCAAAGCTTGTAGGTTGGATCTTGCCCTGGAACCAGTGCTTTTGAACTACTCCATTTTATTGACTTTGCTAATAGTTGCAGCTGTTGCATATACTCCTGATTTCTTCCATATAGCCATAAATTATTTTTTCCATTGTCTGTCTTTACAGAATCTGCCAATAAAAATTGCTACTTGCAGACCTGTTCCCTGAATGCTGGCAAGGTTTTCCACCTCTCACTTTTAGGGTTCATGAAAAAGAGGTTTTGAGTGGAATGGTGAAAATGTAAAATGACTTTAAATCAGTCATTGTCCTGAACAGTTCAATATCCAGACAGAATACACTTTAATTCTTAGTCTTATAGTAGCAGTAATGGTTTACATGCAAAGATGTAGTTAGACTTAACATTGACAAATGTAAATCATATTTAACTGTAACAACCAGATTTACCGGCTATTTAGTTGAGCCTGATGAAATTTTGTGAGTTAGGACATATGTACTCATATAAATAAACAGTTGTATTATGTATATGTAAATGGCCTCAGATTGGTGTTCAGCATACCAATATACATTGACACAAAAATGTATTTTTTACAGGTTATCTATATTTTTTTTTCTTCAAATTGAATAGTGTCACATCTTCAGCCAAAGTATAATATTAGGAACTCTGAGTGAACAAATACTATGAAAATGTTAATATTTATTTTAATCTTATGCAGTACCATGTGAAAATCTAATTGCCCTGTGTACTCTTAAGTACAGGCCCATACCACCTTCATTTCAGAACAGGACATCCACCTGAAACTAAGCATGTTCGGCCCTGGTCAGTTCCTGCATGGGAGACCAACCAGGAAAAGCTTGGGTTTCTGCTGGAAGAGGTGTTCTTGAGACCAGCAGGAGACGCTTACCCTGTGTTCTGATTGTGGATCCTAATGCCCCAGTGCAGTGAAACGGACATTCTGCAGAAAAATGGTGCCATCCTTCAAATGAGGTGTAAAATTAAGGACCTGACTCTTTCTGGTCATAAAAGATATCTGAACATCCTTCATAAAGTGTAGGGAGTATCCCCAATGTCCTGGCTAAATTGCCCACCATGGCCTAGTCACACTGGCCCCCTTAACCATCCCCTGTCTCTAATTGGCTAACTATCTCTCACCTGTTCAGCACCTAAGAGCTAATGTGTGGTGAGCATACTGGTGCAAAAATGGCTGCTGTTGCATCGTTCACGTGGATGCTACACATTAGTTATAGTTGAAGTAGCTTCCTGCTCACTACCTAAAGTTTCTTTGAGCAGTGAGAAAAGCGCTATATAAATGTAAAGATCTATTATTATAACAGGTTATGCCATTTTAACAGCACTAACTACAACCACACTTTTCCTGTACGTATTGACCGTTCTGTCTAAATTAGATTTTTCATGAAAGCTTCGATCAGTGTTACATAATAGATGCCTAGCTACTTGTATGAAATGGATGCGTAACTCTGGTATGGACTTTTATCCCACCAATTCTCTACCCTTTCTTAACAACTATCACTTTTTAAATACATCATTTTTGTCTTCAAACCCCTCACTATTTGTAGACATAGCTGTAACAATAGCATTTCTCAAGACACAAATTTAAACATTCATAATGTTTACTGTTCCTGTTGTTCTGATTTTGTTTCATGAATGATCTGGTCATCTAAATCTCTTACACTCTAGATCCAAGTTTACAAAGAATTGCAGCTAGCATGAAGTACATAAACAATTTTCTTTGTTATGAATTTTTTTTGTGGTATACAGAGATGTTAGTGTTTACAGAATAAATTATTTTAGGCAAGCTTAATATGTAGACTTAATGGTAATATTTAACAAAGAGGCATTATGTACTGCTTAGTGTGTTGACTCAAGAGCGATGTATAGTTGGGAAAGAGGTATTATGTACTGATTTCTACCATGTGTGACTCTCGTCCACTCAGCTAAGCCACATATACACAAAATCTGCTGTCTCAGTTTCATGGCTTTATTCTGCTTGGCACAACTGCATTTTCTCAAATAAACACATCAACATTTGAAGTCAGCAGGGGGCAGGATGAGCAAAGGTTTACTGGTCTGTGAAGCTCATTTTAAAGTAAAGATATGTTGTTTGCTGATTTGGCAGGACACAATTTTGTAGATATTCACATTCCTAGATCCTAATTGATGAACCTGTCTGAATAGGGGAAAACAGTCTTGTCCAGCCTTCCAGGGTATTTTTTTGGTTTGAAGCACCACCAAATCTGAGGAAGACTTGGAAAGTGTCGAATTATCCATAAATTAATATCTCAATCAGACTTGAGGTTAGGTAACATCATAGGGGAGTATACATTTGGTTCTGTGTGGGAAGCAGGTCACAGATGCCACTGCCCCTGTACAAACCATAAGGTTTTTTTTTTTGGAATTGAGGAATAATTTCTCATGCTGTTAAACATTTTCTTGATTTTGCATAGTCAGCTTTCAGGTATGTTGTCATTGGAAGGTCTACGATTATATAGTATATGCATGATTGTGTTCTGCATTGTCACATTCATGGAATAGCAGAATGCCTTGAGTAGAAAGTCAAAGTGAAAAGTCTACTGTATATCAGCAGCTTCCTTTAGAGAGATACTCAGACAGAAAAGATGCACAGATCAATTAATTTCCATTTATTGGCCTAAAGCAATTCTTTTGGTATGCATGCATAATTATAAAATGCCTTTACTTTGGTAGATGAAAAGAACTATACAGCTGGACAACATAGCTTTCTGCCTTTAAGATTTATTTTAACATTAGTTCACAGTACAATACAGTGGAACCTCGGGTCACGACCGTAATTTGTTCCAAAACAATGGTCGCAACACGATTTGGTCGTGACCCAGAGTAATTTCCCCCATAGGATTGTAAATACAATTAATCATTCCAGACTGTACGAGCTGTATGTAAATATATATATGCTCTCTCTCTCTTGCTCGCTTGCTTGCTGCACAGGGAGAGACTGAACATGTGCGGAAATAATTGCCGCATACGAACCAGAAGGGAAACTGGCTTGTTCGTCACCCACGTGTGTGGTCGTGAACAGATGCAAAAGTTTGGCAAACTTTTTGGTCATACCCGATTTGTACATGGTCCGAGACGTTCGTGACCCGAGTTTCCACTGTATTTGTTTTTTATGTGCCAAGTGTATTTTTTTTAAATATTTCTGTCATGTATTTTTAACTAAAAAAGATTGTACACTTACTAGATAAGATTCCTAATTAAACTACTGCCTCAGCTCAAATAACAAAAGTGGACATTTCCTGTAACACAGATATAGATTGTCTCATTTGTCATCTATACATAACAGGTATCGAGTCAAACAGTTCATACATTTTCTTGTAATTTGAGAGGTCAAAAAAAGGATTTAAGTAATTCTGAATTTCAGCCTTCAATGATCCAGACTTACAAAAGCATTATTTGATTAAAAGACAGGTTCATTTAACATCATCTAGCTATAATCAGCTGTAGGTGACATTATGACAGAAGTATGAATATCAGAAGTATATTATTACATAGTTAAGGACTGGATTGGTTGGATTAAGTGGTTTGGAGGTGTCATCACCGTGCACTGAGGAAGAGTAACTTGCATTCTGGGCTACAGGAATTCTCCTTTAACTCAACAGGTTTTATTACTTATTGTTCTGCTTGGTATCTTGAGTCAATAAGAACGAGATGACAGATTTTAGCCCCAGAGTTAACTGACTAGTAGCGAGTGTGGCACAGACCTGTTGGTTACAATTAAACCCCTAATTTGAATAATATACTGTTAACCACTGTGTATAGAGCAACAGCCATGCATATGTAAGTAGAGGCTTACTGACAAAAATAAATATTAGGAGCCAAAAACATTAAAAAGAGCAAAAAATAAAAAGTAAATTGTCTTAATTATTTAACTGTGTCAAGGCTATAAAAAAGGATAAAATCCACTACTTACAAGAGCACATGAGATGTTTAGTGTTCTTGCTAGACACTAAACATTTTCTTAATGTCTCATTATTGGCAATCTTCTAATTACATTAATGTTCTTTCTGTTGTTTCCTAGGCAAGGCTGCAGCTTTTTAAGGGGACCTGCACTGTTCTCGCCAATGGCATGAGGCTGCTTGGCATTAAACCAGTGATAAAGATGTGATTCTGCCTTTAATTTGTTTTTTAATGCATAGTTGTGTCAACTGTCCAAAAACATAGTATACGCAAGAAAACTGCAGTACAAAAATTAATGAATTTATTTCAAATCTTCTTTATAAAAAATAAAAATTAAATTGATATATTAAAGCTGCCGATTTCTCATTTTTCTTTCTAATCTTGCATTTTTTTTGCAGGATTTTCTGACATTCGTCTTTGTATTAACAATCACCAGGTATCACTAGGCCCAAAACAGTGATTGGGACAGTGCTGATTAGCTTATTACATGTACATTACAATAGGTAGAGATAGTGGCACACTCAGTGGGTTTGGCCCAGAATGAAATTCGGTACAGAAATGCTACACATAACAGCCTATTCACTAAGGGTCTCAACTCTTTTTATCTTATTATTTAATATTTTGGTGACACTGATTTTTTTTTCTTTTATGTTCTTGTACATTTTAGTGGCAGCCATTCAGAATAACAGTCTTTATAAAATAAACACCAGTCCTTACAGTGTGCTGCTGTGATGAGTGGTCCATGGAATTGGGATAATTTTAAATAAATGAGTGTGCCCCAAAAGGTGCAGGACTCCAGTCGGGTGCAGGTGAGCGTAGGCATGCTTTGTACTGAAGCTGATTGGGGTACTTGGCCAATCCTGCTGCATACTTGTTGGGCCCCTCAGTTATGCCTCGGTGTGAGGCAGTTTGTTGCACGTGCACCCAATTAGGTAGTAAAGTTAAAAGGAACCTGCATGGAATAAAGGGGGAAGTTGAGGAATGAGCCTAGAACGAGTAATAGAAAGAAAGAATCAGGAGTAATAAGCAAAGACGGAGGATGAAAGAAGGGATGATGGAGGCAGTAGGCAGACAAACAGTGTGCAGGTGGATGGAGACAGACAGCTGGGAAGAATGGTCTCTGAGGGAGTATAGGAGGGACGCTCGAAGGAGGCAAAAGAGGGTCAACACGGCTGTATGTTGACGAGGAGCTGGAGTGACCAAATCCTCGCAGTGAACTCCTGCATAAGATAAATGGAGAGAGAAAAGGCTCAGATAGTAAGCACCCAGCAGGGACCTGGGCCTGTTTCAGAGTGGTGGCCGTGCCTGTCAGCTGGACGTCTCTTCATGCTGAGTGATCCATGGTGGGTAAGCTGGGGAGATGTCTGTTCTTAGGAGGCACCGGGGCTTACACTTCCTTGACTGTGCATTATGTAAACCTTTTATCTGCCATGGATTTTAACTCCGTTTATCTGAACATATTTGTGGAGATTTTAACCTCATGGGAATTGCTCCTGTTGTAATGGATTATTTATTTATTGGAGAGGATTTTAAACTTCACTATTGAGCACTTGAATTGGTTGGACTTTAATAAAAGCACTTTATTCACTTTTTTTTACACCTACCCCTTGCTTGTATGTGTGTGTCCTCATCTGCCTGGTTCATCTTGGTTACGTATTATCGATGGTGGTGAGTTCAAGAGCCTCCCTGGATGCTTCAGGTGCTTGGAGACAAACCACACTGTCACAGCCTCATTTGAATTTATACTTCTAATAATGTTAAATAAAATATATACAATATGAAAGCCAGTGCCATGTAAAAGAAGAGAATAGTGAAAAAAATAGACTTCATCAAGCCAACAAATTCACCTCATTTAACACATATTGTGCATCCATAAAGGTAAAGATACCCTAGATGACTGAAACTCTGCAGTGTTTTTCATTATATTGAGTCTGCATTATCATGTCAAAGCAGTGTTTTACACTTCAGTTATGTACGGTGTGTATAAAGCAGACATTGTGGTGTAGAATAGAACATTCTGCTGCTAAACAAAACTCCAGAGTGTAATTTATGGATCCATCTATTTGTTTTCTTCCTATAGACACTGATAGAACCATGCAACTGCAGAGTTACGTAGGCTGACAGAGGGTTATCACCCTTACATAGAAGAAAAAAAAGTAATCTGGTACATTCATTAACATTTTATTATTCTGAAAACTGTATTTTTTAAGGATGTCAGATGTGGTGCCGTCATCTTTTGGGTTTGAATCCTGTGCTTAGCTGCTGCTGTCATCGACTTTGCATGTTTTATCCATGTCTGTCTGTCTATCTGTGTGTATGTGGATCCTCCGAATACCCAGACCTCTGCTCAGGGTTGGTTATTCTTTTTGCTCAGTAGACCATTGTATATGTCTGATTCACTCAGTTGGTCTAATTTTTTTTTCTCTTTGTGTACAGTAATGAACAATTTTTATCAATATCATATTTTTAAACTGTTACATTCACAAAAATTTCTTAATTATGCTTTAATGTGTGAGCTCTTTTTTTTGGTGTCGGCAATTTACTACTAGGGAAAAAAAGTATCATATTTTGTAGCACATAATCAGCATCATCTGTGCAAGACAGTATATGGTGAGACATCTTAGGGCATTGATCGCATATGATAAGCCTAAAGCCAAAAATTAAAGTGACACATAAATAGTCCCTTTTTATGTCAGAATAACCAGGACAATAAAATTTCAGACTATTCTGCTCCCAAACACCATGTTAGTGAGGTGTTTCTCCGAAGACCATCTGTATGGAGTGTATGCTGCTATGCTGGTTGTAGTTTTACTGACCAAGAAAGTCAAAGGTAGAGAATCTGTATACTTTAATATAGGCTTCTGACAAGAAGTTATACAAAGTATGAAAGATGTATTAACCAATGACAACTTAAACATAAAAAGTCGATAATCTCAATAACTTAAAACACAATATGGCTGAATGTAAACTAAAACTAAAGTAGAGTGGGATGGAATAGAGCTAAGGAGATACCAATATGGAGGGGGGAGAAGAATATACCAAAGCTGTCTAACAATAATATTAAATCAGGCTGCTGTAGCAGCACACAGACAAAGCTGAAGTATGTATTACATTTAACAGTTGTCCCAAGTTTTAGGGGGATTGTCTGTTCTTCATAAACCCAGCCTGATCATGGCATATGCTAAAAGGCAGCACTCCTTTCTCTTTTGCTTTGAAGAACATGCAAACCATTAATGGTGATAGTTTGGGTACTTATTCAAATTGTAACTTGAATTGAATCCTCCTAGGCGTGATGTTTTTTTGATTGTTGATTTTGACATACTTTGCTAATCCCAGAGGGGAAATTGTCTTTTCGCATGACCTTTTTATTACTTTTAACAGCATCTTGGATTTCAGAATGTTTCAGTGGCTATCCAGCTCTTTTATATACAAAGCTATATGTTTATGGATTATGAGAAAGATGTATATTAGTGTCTTGTTTAATTTGCATTTAAAAGAGTAAAACATCTTAATAGTACCCACTTGTTTTTATTTGTCTTTGTTGGATTAAGTGGATTTAAGAGTGTTGTAACATCATATTTCAAACCTGCTTGATCCATTTCAAGACCATAGTGGGACTAAGTAATAGTATGAGATTTTTTTGTTTATTGCTGTTTCAGTTGTACAATTCTTTTGTGGTCAAAAGGCTGAATCCATTTTCTGGAGCTAGTCTTTTTTATGGAGATCTATATTAGATCATGAGCATTCCTAAAACATCAGATTAATAAATAGCTTACTTGTTCTTTTTGTTTGCAGTTTGTTTTTATTGGCAGAGTAAGATATGACATGCCCTCTTTAACATGCTTTGAGAGCTTCCATGAGAGTTGTAGCAGACATTTCTAGCATAGATTTGGTTTCACTGAAAATGTAAAACTGATGTACTGCCAAATAACTGACTTTAGTAAATACACAAGTGAGCAATGCCAATGATGGTATCATGAGGTCTATGATAATGGAGGTATGGCTAGCAAATTACTATAGCATCATATAGAATAAAGCATGTTATTATCGATCAATTCGAGTCACTTTGATGCGCAAAAAAAGAATGAATGTAGATGCTACAACCATCATAAATCTGATAACTACTGCCTTAATGTTTATCAGGAGTGCCTACTGAGCAGTATTAGTTGGAGCTCTAATTGGATATTAACACAAGTAACTTGGAAGTAAGCTGAAAACTGTAAAAACCCATTCCTACAGTCCCAGAGCTGCTACACTTCAAGGTCTGTTTAGACTAGCGACGTATGTCTGCAAATATCAAGCTCTACAGCAGGGGTGCCCAAGTCTGAACCTGTAGGGCCACAATGGCTACAGGTTTCCAACCTAACCATTTTCTTAATTAGTGACCAGTTTTTGCTGTTAATTAACTTAATTGATTTGCTATTCAAGACTCAGACCCCTTAAATCAGTGGTGAGCATGTCAGTCCTGGAGGGCCACAGTGGCTACAGGTTTTTGTTCGAACCAAATTGCTTTGTGAGAAGTCACATATTGCTGATTAAGCACTTATTGCCCAAGTGACTTTTTTCATTTCAGCTGAACCCGTAATTGCTTATTTTAGTCTTAAACAGCTGCATTACCTGTTTTTAATTGTGCCTTATTAGCAAATGACAAAGGAGTTCTCAATTTAGCTTGTTTCCATTAAGGCCTGTGTGTATTCATTGTGTACTATTTGCTTTAATAAAATACTCGGAAGGAAATGGAAAAAGTAAAGAACTGAAAATTATTCCTATGTTTTAGGCTACAAATCATTTGGATAATATCATTAGAAAGGGAAAAAGAAATGTACAATTTCAGAATGATCTGGCATTGAAGAGTTAAAACTAACAAGTCACGATATTAAATAAGACCTGTTATTGACGAAGATTGTTTTCTAATTAAGAATCTGTGTTGGAACAAAAACCTGCAGCCCTCCAGGACCAACATAAAAAAAAAACAAAGATTAACCAAAGCAGAAGTACATTTACAACAGTAAGGTACTGTCCAGTCTTATATCTCACCATAATGTATATATGATTAGTGTCACCAGACTTTGGTGCGATTCTGAAGTCAGTTTCATGTTTTGGTGTCATCTCGTCTCTTTCCATTATGTTACATCATCTAAATTTCCAGTGTATTCAACTACATTGCTTACTTTACTGATGTTAATTTACACAACTGTATTTACACAGTACCCGGCAACTTCATGTGCAGATAACAGCTAGAGCAATGTCTCATGTAACTGTAACAGGAAAATACCTGACTGCTCAGACTTTGTGCATCTAACTGAGCTCCATTTTAAAACTGGTGCCTAATAACTAATAGTATAAACTTCTAAAGGGACAAATCAAACAGTATCTTACTCTACACATATATGAAGCAGCAACATTTTCCATCCATCCATCCATTTTCCAACCCGCTGAATCCGAACACAGGGTCATGGGGGTCTGCTGGAGCCAATCCCAGCCATCACAGGGCACAAGGCAGGAACCAATCCCAGGCAGGGTGCCAACCCACCGCAGGACACACACAAACACACCCACACACACTAGGGACAATTTAGAATCGCCAATCCACCTAACCTGCATGTCTTTGCACTGTGGGAGGAAACCGGAGCGCCCGGAGGAAACCCACGCAGACACGGGGAGAACATGCAAACTCCACGCAGGGAGGACCCGGGAAGCGAACCCAGGTCTCCTAACTGCGAGGCAGCAGCGCTACCCACTGCACCACCCAGCAACATTTTGTTCATGTAATATATATATATATATATATATATATATATATATATACACACACACACACATATGCATATGCATACATACACAAACACACATTTTATATTATACACAGTGCATCCGGAAAGTATTCACAGCACATCACTTTTTCCACATTTTGTTATGTTACAGCCTTATTCCAAAATGGATTAAATTCATTTTTCTTCCTCAGAATTTTACACACAACACCCCATAATGACAACGTGAAAAAAGTTTACTTGAGATTTTTGCTAATTTATTAAAAATAAAAAAATTGAGAAAGCACATGTACATAAGTATTCACAGCCTTTGCCATGAAGCTCCAAATTGAGCTCAGGTTCATCCTGTTTCCCCTGATCATCCTTGAGATGTTTCTGCAGCTTAATTGGAGTCCACTTGTGGTAAATTCAGTTGATTGGACATGATTTGGAAAGGCACACACCTGTCTATATAAGGTCCCACAGTTGACAGTTCATGTCAGAGCACAAACCAAGCATGAAGTCAAAGGAATTGTCTGTAGACCTCCGAGACAGGATTGTCTCAAGGCGCAAATCTGGGGAAGGTTACAGAAAAATTTCTGCTGCTTTGAAGGTCCCAATGAGCACAGTGGCCTCCATCATCCGTAAGTGGAAGAAGTTTGAAACCACCAGGACTCTTCCTACAGCTGGCCGGCCATCTAAACTGAGCGATCGGGGGAGAAGGGCGTTAGTCACGGAGGTGACCAAGAACCCAATGGTCACTCTGTCAGAGCTCCAAAGGTCCTCTGTGGAGAGAGGAGAACATTCCAGAAGGACAACCATCTCTGCAGCAATGCACCAATCAGGCCTGTATGGTAGAGTGGCCAGACGGAAGCCACTCCTTAGTAAAAGGCACATGGCAGCCCGCCTGGAGTTTGCCAAAAGGCACCTGAAGGACTCTCAGACCATGAGAAAGAAAATTCTCTGGTCTGATGAGACAAAGATTTAACTCTTTGGTGTGAATGCCAGGCATCACGTTTGGAGGAAACCAGGCACCGCTCATCACCAGGCCAATACCATCCCTACAGTGAAGCATGGTGGTGGTAGCATCATGCTGTGGGGATGTTTTTCAGCGGCAGGGAGTGGAAGACTAGTCAGGATAAAGGGAAAGATGACTGCAGCAATGTACAGAGACATCCTGGATGAAAACCTGCTCCAGAGCGCTCTTGACCTCAGACTGGGGCGACGGTTCATCTTTCAGCAGGACAGCGACCCTAAGCACACAGCCAAGATATCAAAGGAGTGGCTTCAGGACAACTCTGTGAATGTCCTTGAGTGGCCCAGCCAGAGCCCAGACTTGAATCCAATTGAACATCTCTGGAGAGATCTTAAAATGTCTGTGCACCGACGCTTCCCATCCAACCTGATGGAGCTTGAGAGGTGCTGCAAAGAGGAATGGGCGAAACTGGCCAAGGATAGGTGTGCCAAGCTTGTGGCATCATATTCAAAAAGACTTGAGGCTCTAATTGCTGCCAAAGGTTCATCGACAAAGTATTGAGCAAAGGCTGTGAATACTTACAGTATGTACATGTGATTTCTCAGTTTTTTTATTTTTTAATAAATTTGCAAAAACCTCAAGTAAACTTTTTTCACGTTGTCATTATGGGGTGTTGTGTGTAGAATTCTGAGGAAAAAAATGAATTTAATCCATTTTGGAATAAGACTGTAACATAACAAAATGTGGAATAAGTGATGCGCTGTCAATACTTTCTGGATGCTTTGTATAATGTATATAACGTTAAGGCATTGAACTACATTTTCAAAGCCTAACTTTTGGTGGCTATGGTATAAAATCTGGATAACAGGACACGGCAGGGACAGTTGAAATCACAGGCACAGGAAATCAAAGTTCATACGTTAATAGCATTTATTACAGGGATGAATACTTTTGATGAAAGTTTTATAGAAAATGGCCCACATTACACCATTCAGTATATACAAATGTTTTTGCTATTCCGCTGATTTAACCCAGTATACCCTTTTAACCAAAATCACATTAGTTTTAATCTTTTCCTGTACAGTTATCAAGACCAACAGTACTTTGCCATTGGCAAGTAAATTACTATAATTAAAAAAAGCTTAATTAGAATAATTTTTAAAATATGTATAAGTAAACCTTTTTTTAGGGGCAACCATGTGTCTGTTTTCAGAATCAAGAACTAAGAAAGTTTAACACAGAACAGAAATTCGGTCTCTTCCTTTCATAACCCCAGGTAGAGTACAGCACTATTAAGTCTGTTTTTAGACTTCTTGAAAATTCATAGCAACAAAATATTTTAACTTTGGAAAATATCCCTTTGCTCTGTGTTTATCAACAGTACCTCCTCATGTTTTTGCACAGCAGCTATGGTGGTGGGATGAACATACACAGTATGTCATTTGTCCCACTGGCATCGCTTTCCCCAGAATGCACTGTACCTTCTTGTTCTAAACTTGAATTCTGGCACACAAATCAACAGAAGACAGTCAATATTTTAAAATACTGAACGGCTTTCTCATTTACTCAGGAAATGTGTCCTAAAAGGCAGATGACCAATAATCTAGCAGATGGTCATTGTGCTCGAGAACAAGGCAACATTCCAGAAACATAATGTGTTTGTTATTCTAAATAAAAAAAAAATAATCATTTAGTCCTTCAGGGCCAAAGTGACATTCTTGATTGCAGTTCATTCCTTTTATCAGTAGTGTAACACCATCATTCAGTTTTGGCACCTGAGGATAGTTGGTAAAAGTGTAAAACCCTTTTAGGCTATAAAATGTTTTTTTTTTTAAATAGGTGTTACACCTTTCAAGTTTTTTTCTTAAAAAATACTGATACAAATTTTCTTTATAAACATTTTTAGTCATGAGAAGAAAGTGCTTCTTCCCACCTATAATCAACAGTATCTCGTGTATAAATATCCATTCCTATGATATTTAAGCGCAAGTCTTCAGTGTCTTAGAGAAGGATGTGCTGTTTGTTAGCTTCACACGGCAATCAGCTTCTCCTTTGTATTCTTTACGTCGGTATCTGTCACAAGTTTGGTGGTGTCTTGCTTTGGTAAGCCATAAATGTATATGGAAACACATACCAACAGAGCACCAGATGCAAAGGTGGAAGCTAAAAGAAAGACAAAAAAAAAAATCACTGAAACAGTTTGTTTGTTCTATGTACAGTATTATGTGTGTCATGAGCATGCCAATTTGCAAATAAACAATTCTAACAAATAAGTGACATGTCTCGGACACCTTGTTAAAACAAGTGATGATTAAAACTATGTAACACTTCTACACATAACAATGAACACGTACAAAACATCAACAGCCCAATAAGACTACCTACTACCAACATTTACACACACAGCTCAAAAAAATGCTATTGTGTGTTGATAAAGAGATGTTTCTGATTTGTGCAGTGTTACATAGAACACCATTAATGCCCTGGTGTGCTATACACTATTTACAATTGGTTTACAGTTATCATGTACACTGAGCATTCACATTTAAGATATGTAGATTGATTTTAAGTAGAGGTTCAGTCCAGTTGTAGAAAATTTGATCAGCTATGCCCATTATTTACAACCAGTAATGGCACACTGCACAATAACGTGCAGTGAATACACTTGACTTGAGCATTCCTAATTTTCATACTCTTTCTCTGTACGTTTAGCATTTGCTTGCTCAGAGGTTGATGTGCTTCTGCTTCTTGAGCAGCTGTTCTTTTCTCCACCCTAGCGGACCTATGTTTTCCTTAATTTTTCACTTAAGCTGGCACTTAAGTCTTCAATCTGCCTCAAGAATGATTTAGGATATGAAGAGGTAGGGGAAGTGACGGCAAAGGTGGTAGGTGCTGGCCACTGCCGAGAGTTGATTCTACAATAAAATAAAATAATAAAAACAGGAATAACTTTGGAGGTCAATCATCACCCCAAAAGCGTATAGTAGACGTCACATAGTATACGTGTACCAAATTTCAGGTCAATAGGTCAAACAGTTTGCGAGCTACAGGTGAATTAAATCCTGGACAGATAAACGAACAGTGAAGGTAGCGTATCATATATAAAGTTAGATTTCACATAGGAGTCACGCCTCATGTGTCTCTATATGTAGTGTCATTGTTTTTCAGTAGCTATTCTGCCATCAGGGCACACTTATTTACACACATGCAGTCACCCAACATAGGGTCTAACATAGACTAACGTATCAGTCAAATGTGGATATCATTGAGACATGGAGAAGTTGGAAGTATGCAGCCATGGGGTGAAATGAGGAATCAAAAGTAGAGACATGCTTAAATAGCAACACAAAAGAGAAGACTTTGTATATGTTTAACCCACTTAATTCAATTCATGGTGCAGAGTCTATTCCAGCAGCATTACGCTCAAAACAGACTAAGTAAATGTATTCTGTACATGTCACAATATAAACCTATAAGTAGGCAGGTAGACCTTGACTAATTTTCCCCCATTTACAATGGCAGCCAGACTCCACTGTACTCATTCTGATACAAGATGGAAATGAAATCTAACCACTGTAAAAACTATTATTCATTTAAGCCATTAAATTATGAATAATCATTACGCATATTTTTGAATTTAGACTAGACTGCGAAAAACCCACCTGATCTGTTGTGTTTGCTCAAGTTCAACATTCATGGATTGTAAAATAACTAAAATGGAACACATTTTCCTGTGGCTTACAGAGTGACTTAAAAAGTATAATTCGTAATAGCCCAAAGGGAAACCCTTATAATTACAATTGGCAGAATGACTCTATAATTTGTAATCACCTGTAGTATTATTATAAACAACTTCTGAATAAACTTTGTTTGCTACTTACTTATTTGTAATCCAAAAAGAATCACTGAAGCAGCCGTAGACAGAACAATAGCAGCAGCAGCAGAAAATCCTTTCATAATGTTATCCGTGTATTTCACAACCACAGACGTATAAAGGCCACCAACACTTGCCAGAACTGCGGACAAACACATTAACAAAAGTTGCTAAAAGGAAAGTGGATGACACAGCTTTACAAATGTGTCTACAAATCAATGAATAATGAATACATAAATAAATTAACAATCATTTTGGTGCTATTATATAAAGTTTACAGATCCGCTGTGGCAACCCCTAACGGGAGCAGCTGAAAGAAGAAGAAGATATAGAGTTTACAAGAGCCGTTTCCTGCAGTGTTTAGCTCAAGGCAGGAACACCTCACTGGGTGGAATGCCAGTCCATCGTGCAGCACAAAACAAAGCTTCCAAATGATATGTAAGCTGTGAATTTGATTTCAGTAAATGAGATATTATGGGCTGTTATGGCCTAAAAGTAATTCAACCACATTTCTAGTGTCTTAAAACAGTTACATGCTGGAAAGTGAAGGCGCCTGAGTTGCCTCGAAAGCTTGCATATTGTAATCTTTTTAGTTAGCCAATAAAAGGTGTCATTTTGCTTGGATTTTCTGTACAATAAAAAATATGATATTCACAGGGATTTTATTAAATTAGATATACTTACATATGACAAACCACACCCATGGAGTATAGCCGTAAAGAAAACCTTTTTCTATAACCCGAGTTCCATCAGACGCGTAAACTCCTGCAAGGGTCACAATAATCCCCGACAGATACATTTGGATGTTTCGCACCCACAGAGATGTGTCAGAACTTTTGAGGACCTTCTCAAAGTACACACCTTAGAAAGAATCAGGGAAACACATTTAAAAACAAATAAAAACAATAAGTATACTACACTAGCGATCAAAATTAGAGAACAAATTACATTTTTGTAATTTACAAAGTCACCGCTTATGTGAATTGAATGTTGCTTCAACATAAATTGAAGAGGCACACTGTAAGCATATTTCATCAGTGAAAACTATGCCATATCACAAAATAAAAGATTTAAACACGGTACTTGAAGAAGGTCAGCGATCCAAATTAGAGAACAAGTTATACTAGTTTACAATTGGTTCTAATCTGGCAATGTCTTGAAATATCAGGCTCAAGCGATTATTCAACAATTGGTAGGCATCTTGCAAGATAGTGAGCTGCTGTACAGTAACTGAAACACTGTGACATCCAGTTGTTCAGAGGACGGTTGATGGGATAACCATCTCAGCCACTAGAATAGAAGTTGATCGTTCTAAGAGCATCAACAAAGCCATTGAAGTCCCAAAAAATAGGCCAGTCACATCAACTTAAGACAAGTGCACGAGAAAACAGTATAAGAGCCAACCTAGAAAGTAATGCTTTAAGTTAAATTCATATTAGTGTTTGCTTAGTCATAGACAATGCTATTTTATAAAATGCCTTTTACCCCCTACAAGTTAGTAACAGACAGAACTTTCTGCGCTATGCACAGTGAAACCTACTTCAACAGATAATGAAAGAACATTCTCGGTGTCTGCAAATTTTTGCACCAAACTTAGATCGGCATTGGGGGATAAGTCTCTTAATGCTTTGGTGTTCCTTAAATATTATTATATTAGAGCTAATAAAAAAAATACTTGTAAACTTTATGTAGATAATAAACCTTTTGTATCAAATGTAAAATTCGGATTTTTTTAATACAATGAATTTGGACACAAATCCAACCCGGACTCGCCGGGTTTCTAAAATATTGGACCCGGAATCGTCGGGTTTTAAAAAGCCAGGTTTTCAGAAACGCTAGTTACTCTATCTGGATGATAATTAATGTTTAAAAATAGTCTTGGTAAGAAAAATACCATATGTCAAATAACAACCAATCTAATTTACAGCCCAATCTTTCCCAACTGTTCTGCCATTTACTGCCCCGATTTAATATATTTTCTACTGTTAATTGCTAAGAACAACTGGTGCTCAAACACCCAAATACATTTACTGTATACTCATTCTCAGATGAATTTTAAAACAGTACGCTGAATTCTACTATTAAAAGCACCAAAGCTGAGACAAAAGTGCAAGGTTCAACTAACAACTGTTCATTTTCTAACCTGGCAAATTCATTTGAGGTTCATGGAAACTGGGCCTATCAGTGTAGGAATGGGCACAAATCAGGAACCAAAGCACACAGTGAAAAATGGGCATTATAAATGGGATAATATCCTAACAACATAAGTCTGGAACCAGTGAATGCTGAATGTCTGTATGTATTTTTGACTTTTATCATGTAGTGTTTAAACTTAAAATTCATGCAGTGAACATTACATGGAAATCTTGATGAAACTACCATTACACATACCAGTAATTTTTTTTTTTTTACATCAGTGCTACCAAATAGAGCTTCTGAGCTGGCCAATTTGTGGACTAACTTAATTTTGAGTCTATCTTTTGTAACAAGCAGGAATGGCATGTTTCATTAAAGGAAAGTTTTCAATAAAACCAGTAACCATGGTGGCACTTCAGAACCACATATTCATACCACTGGATAAAGAAAAAAAAATAGTTTGCCTTAATACTGTTTAAAAACCATACATTATGAAAAGATAAATTAAGTTTCACAAATGTGTTTTTTTACATTTGCATTTCACACATTTTGGCATTAGTATACAGGCAAATGATACACAATTTTGTTTTTCCAATGATCATACATCCTGTCTGTACTAAAGACACTAATAAAATATAACCTGAGCTGCATGCAATTAAAGGCCTCCAAACACACAAATGCTGAAAAAAAAAAACGATGTCAAATTTAAACTTACCTGCAAATCCAGAGCATAGGACAGCAACTGCAATATATACAAAGCCCAAAAAGGGATTCTGTTCAATCTTGAAGAAAAGAAAATAACGTCACAAAAAAAATACCTTCTTCATAAATGCCTAAGAATTAAGCTCAAGTGTTCTCATAAAATACACTTGCTGACTGTTGTGTAAAGTAAGAGCTAAAAATCAAACACTGAACAACCACATATATCTGTACTTAAAGTAACTAAACAAACTTTTTTTTTTTTTGTTTTTTTTTTTGTTTTTTTAATACATTTCTGCAAATTTTATATAATATTGCAGTTACTAACACTGGATGATCTATAGAATTTCAGAGTACAGAATAAGCTGTGAGATTTATTAAAATCGCAGAAAATTATTCCACTGCCTTTTTACCCTTAGTCCTACATGCAAAAGTGTTTAGACAGAATATAGGTAAACAGCTGTCAACCATAAGGAAGAAAGCAAAGCTACACTGTACAACTGATTAAACTATAATATTTAATATGTAGGATCACAGAGGCTGCGGTGGGTTGGCACCCTGCCGGGATTGGTTCCTGCCTTGTGCCCTGTGTTGGCTGGGATTGGCTCCAGCAGACCCCCGTGACCCTGTGATCAGATTCAGCGGGTTGGGAAATGGATGGATGGATGGATCACAGAGGTCTGAGCATATTACAACTGGACATGTGCAATTTAACACTAGTAAGAAGGATTTGCTGCATAAGCTATTTTGCAGCTGTTACTTTCATTGAAGAAAGATCATTAAATGTTCAGTTAACATGGGCCATCTGCTGAACTGGAAATACTCATCACTATTTTAACATAATGGATAAGTTTACTAGACTAAGTTAGAAACTTGAATGTTCAAATAATAAATGGCCCGGAGACTGCACACAATGTTTGTGCTTAATACTGATGAAGAATTAATTCATAAAATACCTTTTTACTTAAAAACATGAGCACACAGTGCATGTTGCAAGTAGAAATTTAAAACAATTTAAATTCATAGACTGTGATTAATCTTCAAATGGATTAATAAGCGTAACTTTAGCAGATTCTGCATTTATGCAGTTTAAATACACAAAGTATTCGCCTTACACTGCAATAAGTTTAATTCTTCAAACTCTACGCAGCAAATGCAAAAAAACAAACACATTTTCAAAATGCTAGAGGGCTTTAAGTTTAAATTTAGTAACTCTCCTTTGTTTTGAATAACTTTGTTGGTGCCCCTTTGGTGCTCTGCATTTTGCAAGCCACAAAGCAATTCAGCTTCACTCAACGCAAACATTTTTTATTATAAAGATGGCATTGCAGCTTTAACATTGAACATTAGCATCACTTATAAAGAGCCTCACCACATTTGTACAAGATATATTTACTTTGTATTTCATGTGCTTGCCCTGAAACACAGATGTTCATATAATATAATTTTTTAACAATTTTCTATATACCCACCATTTCATTTATTTACTGTGCTTTGTAAAAGTTTGGGCAGCACCCCTGATAAAAATCACTGCATCAATTTATAACTTACTAAGCTTTTGAGGCAGCAACATCATTTTAACATATTTTATACCTTATGGAAAAACAGCAACATTTCAGTAGTGAAATATTTGTATTGGACCAACAGAACCAATTTAATGTGCATTTAAACAAAAATAGGCAGGTGCATAAATTTGGGTGCCCCAAAGAAATAATCCCTTTAATATTTAGTAGAGCCTCCTTTTGCTGAAATAACAGCCTGTAAGATGCCTCCTATAGCCACTGACAAGTCCCTGAATTCTGGCTGGTGGTACTTTGGACATTCATCCATACAATATGACTCCAGTTCAGTTAGATTTGATGGCTTCCAAGTATGGACAGTCTGCTTCAAATCAATTCATTCATTTTCAATGATGTTCAGGTCTGGGGCCTGGGATGGCCATTCTAGAACATTGTACTTGTGCCTCTGCATGAATTCCTTGATAGATTTTGAACGGTGCTTTGGATCATTGTCGTGCTGAATCACCCAACCCCGGCGTTACTTCAACTTTGTGATGGACTCTTGAACATTCTTGTCAAGAATCTGCTGATACTGGGAGGAATTCATGCAGCCCTCAGTTTTAACAAGGTTTCCAGTACCTATGGTAGCCACACAGCCCCATAACATGATGGACCCTCCACCAAATTTTACAGTAGGCAGCAAGTTCTTCTCCTGGAATGATGTGTGTTTTTTTCGCCATGCATAGAGCCTATGGTTGTAACCAAATAACTCTACCTTAGTCTTATCTGTCCAAAGTATTTTTTCCCAAAATGTTTCTGGCTTGTCCAGCTGTGCTTTTGCATACCTCATGCGACTCTTCTTGTGGCAAGTACTCAGAAAAGGCTTTTTTTTTGCGCATCATCCTTCCACCGAGCTTTCCTGGTGAAAAGTGCACTGGAGTATGGAACAATGTACAATGGCACCATCAGCAGCCAGATGTTCTTGTAGCTCTCTAGAGGTGGTCTGTGGTTCATCTGTAACCATTCTAACCAGGGTTCAGCTGTGCTTTTCAAATATTTTTCTTGCTCTACCACATCTTTCCTTCACAAGGGCTGTTCCTGTGGCTTTCCATTTCCTAACTACATTTTTGACTGTGGAGACAGACAGTCCAAACCTTTGTAATAATGTCTTGTACACTTCTCCTAATTCATAATGACGAATTATATTAGTTTTTAGGTCAGTAGAGAGTTATTTAGAGGTCCCCATGTTGCCATTCTCTAAGAGAGAACCAAGAACAAGCACAACTAGCAATTACCTATGTTAAATAATCATTTTCATAATTGGCTGCATCTGTCTTTGTAGTTTAAGGTCTATACAGCTAATCAAAGCAATTCTGTGCTGCAACCTGTCAGCATTAAATGACTACAGGTCTTCAAATTAATGCAATTAAAAGGGTGCCGAAACTTTTACACATCCCATTTTTTACATTATATTTCATTTCATACAAGTCAATAATGCTACACTGAGAATTTTGATCTGATAAACATCCCCTTGTCTACATTTCTCTTTTTACAAATGGCATATTGCTGTGATCTTCTCTTATGAAGAAAGAGCAAATTATCATGCAATCGCAGAGGGGTGCACAAACTTTTCAATAGCACTGTGGATTTTTTTTTTTTTTTTTTTGCACACAAGTCCTACTAAACATCACACATGCTGTGTAAGAATTACCACTCATTTATTTTAGTTCATTTATTTTTATCCAGTCTTCATAATCATGCCACTTAACATATTTTTAAAGAAGTCATCATCAAAGTCAGAGGTTTTCCTTCTGTTTAGTTATTCTGGTGTGTATTTGATTGTCGTAATATAATAATAATCATTTATTTATTGAGCCTCTGTAAAAAGCCAAATTTCCCCTGGGAGACAAAGAAAGTTCTATCTAGAGCTTATTTCAAGCCATGTTTTAATCCCTGTAAACAATTTATAGACCCAACATGGTTTTCAACTATGCAGATTCATTAAAATCTATGATTTGCCATCCAATTTCACTCACAATGTGAATATTCGTATTGTTCTAAAGTATATGCCCTTTTTAAAACTATAACAATTTATTCTTACATGTTAATTGAAAAGCTGAGAGATACAAACAGCATGTGAGATGTACTTCCCTAGTCAGGTTAATTCACTTGTAGAATTCACAATAATGATAACTTTGTTCATCTTCATTTTATTAGTTCACAATGTTGATGCTTAAATCAAATCAATTTTGCATTTATAAATGTGTAGAAAAATGTACTTAAGCAGAAAATTAACTTGAGCACACCATTTAATTTATATTACCTGCACATTAGACGTTTCTGCGGGTTTCCACTGGACTAACGTTACGCCTCCACATAACATAAAGACAGAAAACCACTGTAATTTACTCAGTGAACGGTTCAACATTAACACTGTACAAAGGGCTGTGCAGGGGATTTTCAACTGGTAGGTCACCTACAAAGAAAAAAAAAAAACTTCAATTCTGGAATAAAAAAAAGTGTTTGATTTTACTAGTTTATAAAAGATTATTTAATTTGCTCAGAGTCTCGCCAAACACTAAAAGAACTCGACAATCGTTTTTTTGATAAATACAATTTTAAAGAACTGAACATTCAACCTCAGAACATCCTTTGTATGTACAGCAAGTTTATGAATCATGTACACTAGAGCCTGAGCAATCAGAAATTTTTGCCACCAATACCAATTCCGATAGCACATCATTCTGTGACATCCAACATCTGATATTATTGGCTGATAAATAGCCCATCCCTCTGGCTCAAAAAAAAAAGTACTAAAATATTCAAACAAATTTTTTTATATCAAAATATGCATACAAATTACATTTTAATTAGTACAAAAAAGTATCAATCAAAAATTATTCAGAAAAATCATAAAAATAAATAACAGTATATATAACAATATAACTCATGAATATAAATAAGACAATACTCAAAATTGTGAAACCAGAACATATTCTTAAATTATGTGCGATTTACAAAACAATAAATATAGCAATAACTCAATTATTGTAAAGACCAGCTAATATGAGTAACATAATTAAGCTAATACTCCCATTCTAGTAAAGGGAGGTTATAATTTAGGAAGCACATCTTCTCTGCCATTATAGCACAGAGAGAACTCCTCTTGTTCTGAACACCTGCTCACTGGGTACTGATGATGGTGAACAAACAAAATATTGCTTTGTCTGAACAGCAAAGTACTTAAAGGGAGTTAAATTGGGGCTCCACCACCCAAAAGAGTTGCCGGACCTCTGATCTATTAAGAGTTTTTTCAGATAGTACTGTAGTTCTTCCGTAGTGCCTTCAGATAAATCTTGGCTTTGTGTTACTCCAGAAATGCCTTGCCGCAATACTTATGTATTTTGGCACATCACTTCCACTATCTGCATTTTTATCATTTTGAATTAGTCCTTGTATTGTCATTTATAAAATGGACACATTTTTCCATGTCACTGCTCTGCTTTTCGGAAAACAGGGATACTAACAGCAGATTTTAAGGTCTTCTCCAGCATTCTAAAAGTTCTGTTTTGCTCCTGATCCTATTTCTTTTCACTCTTGAACGTAAAACCCACTGATTTGCTGTTATTTTATATATTTAAACCATTAAGCAAAAATCGTAGTAAACAAAAATGTAATGAAAAAAGTATTAAGGATACATTTGTTATATTTTCGCTGAATCTGTAAAGAGGGAAAAGAATCCTGTTTAGTTTAATCTTATATGTTATTCTTTGAACACTGGATCACGGCAGCGCTTGTGGCTCAGCCAATGCTCTGCTCTGCAAACTTATCAAATCAGGCTTAACTGCACTTTATCTACCTATGCTTCTTGTGATTTGTTTCAAAATTTTGCTGTATATTAGTGAACAGTAGATTTCAGTTGCTGTTAATGAAAGTGAAAGGTCATTACAATATATAATTTAGTATATTAAGTAACTCCATTTGTGAAGCACAAATTTACTCAATGTGCCTCAACTTATATAAAATAAACATATATGGGCAGTGACTTTGCATCTTTTGCAGTCACGGATCAGAAAGACGCAGAGCAGAGTGTGTGTGGGATTAAGGTAACGAGTGTGTTTAACATGTTTAAGTAATCGTGAGTGATTTTATACTGGATTCACATATGCATACAGGCATGTGAAGCGTCCTGGATCCACATTTTTCTTTGATCATGTCACTTTCCATGCACAGAAAATTCTGTTTGTGTGATGGGCAGTGTTATTCAAGTCAAGACTGCATCATTGCACAAGTTATAAGCGCTGCATGCTTTGAAGATGCATCACAAACAAAGAAAAGATAAACCATTAGTAATCATGAAGCATACAAGGGCACATTAAGTACAAATGTACATGTAGTAGCACTTGAAGCTTTTAACCTATGTTTGAATATATTCAAATATAATATTTAGCCAATTTTTTTGTATAATTTGACAGCCCTATACAATCTGATAATAAAAAGGGTCTTTATTTGTTGGTAGAAAAATTTTGTCTAATACTTCAGAGTCTGAATGCTAAAATAGCTCAATATCTCCTTTCCCCCAAGTAAGTACCTTGCATGCTGAGAATAGTAGGCTCAGGTCTTTCAATGTCTGTAGGAAAATGCTGACTATGTTCTATCACTCTGTGGTAGAGAGCGTAGTGTTTTTTTCAGCTGTGTGCTGGGGCAGTGGGGTGAAGACAGCTGATGCCAACAGGCTAAACAAGCTGATTAAAAAGGCTGGTTCTGTTCTGAGTGTCAGACTGGAGAACCTGGTGAAGGTGTCTGAAAGGAGAATGCTGAAAAAGCTTCTCGGTATCATGGACAACCCCTCTCACCCCATGCACGCCTCCTTGATGGGTCATCAGAGCACACACAGCAAAAGACTCATTGCCTCCAAATGCAGAACCGAACGTCACAGGAAATCCTTTCTACCTGTGACAATAAGACTGTATAACTCTTCCTCATTCTGTAGGTGATCTTTTTCAGAATTTTTGTCATTAGGTCTCATTCGGTTTTTTATTTACTCATCTGTATGTTACTGAATGTTTGTTTCATCCCATCATCACATGTTGCTATCTCATTTATTTATGGCACAAACATTAAGTCACTTTTCATAACCACTTGCACTAATAATCTGTTGTTTTATTATATCTGTTATAGTTTTAGTTATAGTTGTTTGTTGCTTTGCACAAATTAGTTATATAGTTATAATACAAACTATTAGTTATAGTTATTGTTATAGTTATTTGTTACTTTGTTTAGAGTTATTTTGTTATTCTGTTTGCACTATTACTACTGATCTTTTTAACTCTTTACTACCTTATTATCTTTATTCCTCTTGTTGCACTGAGCATGTATATGACAAAAGAATTTCCCTCGGGATAAATAAAGTTCTTATCTATCTAGTAGTCTACAGCCTACATAGCCACACAGTAGTTTATACTTTGAATGACTGCCTTTCAAAAGTTGTTAATGATAACATACATCTACTGTAACATGTTGTCAATTCGTTACACAAACAGAATAGTAATTAAGGATCAAGCACTATACTTGTAAATTTTTTTTTCCAACTTTAACAAAAACAAGAGCAGATACACATATTTATGCAGCCCATTCAGTTAATTTACAAAATCTGTCGGTAATGTGCCAACAAAGACTACAGCCACTGAGCTACATTCAGATGCAATCTGTTTTTAATGCGAATAACACACACAAGTCTAAGAATTTATGTTCATTACCTGTGGCGCAAGTGCTTTTGAAATGGAAGAGTAGATTTTACTATTGTGTAAAGAAAAAACTGATTGTTCTCTGGCTATGGTTAAATATATTCTAGTTAAGCTTAGAAAACACTGGGGCATACTGGCATTGTGTAAAAAAGAACAAATATAGCTTACCTACTGTATGAAATGTGGGGATTTCTCAAATGCACTTAACTCCACTTTAGGATCATGCCATTTGTATGCGCACTAAATCCTATGCATTTTGACACACTTCCACTCGAAATGCTGGTGCATGATCGGTGTCACT
Organism: Erpetoichthys calabaricus; assembly: GCF_900747795.2. Lineage (NCBI taxonomy): Eukaryota > Metazoa > Chordata > Cladistia > Polypteriformes > Polypteridae > Erpetoichthys > Erpetoichthys calabaricus. Next base: position 172,072,527 of record NC_041396.2, on the reverse strand, counting down.
TCTACGCATGCTGATTAGGTTATTAAGCCCAATTATAGGCCAATTAGGTCGGCTCTGTGATTAATCGGCTGGCCTCTAGTACACTCATGAACAAATTATTCCATCTGTACAGAGTACAGAAAAATTCTTACTCGCATGGGCTAATCACCTTGCACCAAAGTGCCACTTTATGGTGCCTTGATTTGAGAACATAACATGTTTACCGCAAAGCTTCTGACTTTTTTATAGAAGTGCACTAAAGTAAAAAAAAAAAAAAAAAAGTAGACCCATGTACATTTACCTGTTCTTATGGTCATCACCTTGCATCTCTTAACACCTCTTTCTTCAATTATCTCCATCTGCCACCTTGAAGTCACTGTCTAAACTAAAGTCTGGCTCATCTCTCCACTCATGAAATCACTACCAAAAGTGACACTGATTCAAGGTATGTGTTTAAATTCAGTCTTCAAGAACTGTGGCTACATTATTATAAAGAAGCAAACAGTCCCTTCTGTTCAAATGTCCTTCCACATTTTCACTTTTTCCTCCTCACAACTGAACAGCAGCTTTCCTTTTTAGAGCGTACCCTTTGCAGGGTGCAGCCTCCTCAGTTAAATCACTTGCATGCTGTCATTTTTACTCTCATTGTTAAAGACTCTAGTGGCTCTCTGTAAAACATGACGTGCTCTGCATTTAAATATTCTTCCTGAAAACTACAGTGTACCTATTGTTTTAATATTTTCCACTATCCCCCACATATCTAAAAACTTAGATACACAAAATTTTGGGGAATATTGCCTTTACATACAGTTCTGCTACTTTGTGGTATATGTAACAGCACCATAAGCATAACAACGTCTCCACTGTAAGATTCCCAGCACTAAATCAAGTGCATTCTTGGAGCTAATTCTCGCTACTAATTGCACCATGAACACTCACTTCTGTTATGCTGAAACACATACCCTAATCACACTGTTCAAAAGGGAACCCAATTTAAAAGGAACACATTTAAACCTTGTTGTTAACTGTCATCTGGACAGGCATCCTATACTAGTTCTTAAGACTTTTAAGTAAAGCTGGGACCAATATATATTCAAGAATAATCAAACATGAAATGGGCTAAGGGTCTACAGTTATAACCAATGCAAACATCACAAAAACAACAATAATCAGAGGTAAATACTTAGAGCAGGGGGACATGAGTTTCTTTCCAACTGTACACAACATGACAGATTTTTGATCGTGTGAACATAAGACTATAATTTGCCACACTCACTGGCTGGTTGCTTTTCTCTGCCATCAATATTTTCAAATTACCTCCACTAAAATATACACAGGAAAAAAAATTAAGACATTAACTCAAATGTCCAATGTCTACAGTGGACCAGTATTTAATTCACAGCTATGTTTTTTTTATTCATTGTTGATTGGCAGTCACTGTAAACAACTTACTTGAATAACATTATGTTTTCAAATAGGTTTCCTAGGACAGTCCAAGCAAATGCTTATTTGTGTAAGAGATGCCAACAGTATTACCATTTAAATGAAAGCTGAAGACTCACTACTTTAGTCTAGTACAGTGGCTCTCAAACTCAGTCCTTGGGATTCTGTGAGGCTGAAGGTTTTTGTTTCAACCAACTACCGTTTTTCATTGTACTCCTATTTTAATTAAGCAAAATGTTATTTCCCAATTTCTTTATTTTGGGGTGAATGTAAAATTTACACCATTGGGCTGGGCAATGCATCTTTTCGGGAGGATGGGGGATATTTATGAATTGCAGTGACTGCCATATTTCAAAGCAGACTTTTGTCTACTTAATTTGTACCCAGAAAATATTCGTACATTGTCAATGCCAAATAACTACATTAGCTAGTAATTCACATCACACCAGAAATGAGATGTCCACACAGAGTCCTCATCACTTCCATTACTGAAATGTTAGAAGCAGGAATAAAAACAGCAGTCTTCAGTGTTTTTTTTCTTCTTCTTTTTTGATGTTCATTTATTAGTTAGTTATCGAGTAAACTGTATTACTTGAGATTTTATTTTCATATTGAGTTTGTATTATTGTTTAGCAGGTGAATTGAGCTTCCTAATGACTGTGATAAAGTCTGTCAAGAATGATTAAGTTAAGATTTTGTGTTATTTTAATCAGTTAGTGTAATATAATAAATAAATAATAAATAATAGATATAGATCATAAAGAAATTATCAGTGTATGATAATAGTTCTTTAAGACTTGTAAACAATGACAGGTCAGAATGTTTCACGGCAGAAGGATGTCAAAGAATGTCAAAGTGCAGTGTGCAAAATACTTAAAGGTCAGTATGAGATTTTCAGTTCTTTTCTATATGCAAACTCGTCTTTGCAGGAAAGTGGCTTGCATGTATAAAAGTTCTGTTTTAGAGGTGGTTGAGGCAGTGTGGAAGATCCCAGGGGGCAGCATGGTGTTGAGGAGTCTGACAGCTTGGGGGTAAAAACTATCCTTCAGCCCGGCAGATCTGGCTCTGATGCTGCAGTATCTTCTCTTGGATGGCAGAAGAGTGAAAAGTCCATGTGAGAGGTGTAAGGGGTCCTGCACAATGCTGCAGGCCTTGCGGACACTGCGTTCGTAAAATATGTCCTGTAGTGAAGGGAGAGACACCCCAATAATGTTCTAAGCGGTCTTCACTATCCTTTGCAGGCGCTTGCAGTCGGATATGTTGCAGTTGCCATACCAGACAGTGATGCAGCTGGACAGAACACTCTCAATGGTGCCTCTATAGAACATGGTGAGGATGGAAGGGGGAAGACTTGCTCGCTTCAGCTGCCTCAGGAAGTGTCGTCTCTGCTGGGCTTTCTTTGTTAATGATGAGGTGTTATGCGTCCACGTAAGTTCCTCAGTTATGTGCACACCGAGGAACTTGGTACTCCTAACTAGGGCTGCAACTAATGATTATTTTGGTAGTTGACTAATCGTTTTTCCCCCGATTAGTTGATTATTCACGATTATTTCATGCCTGACTATTTTGATGCCTGCAACCTGTGGTTGCACATCCTGTTCTGGGCTCCAGTGCATGTCTTACCTCATCTGCTCATGTCTGTCCACCTGTGAAAGTCACCATGATGTCTCTGCATTAACACGATTAAAATTTGTAATAATCAAATTAAATTAACCAGTGAAACATATGAATTTGAAAATAATAAAATTTTTATATTAGTGTGACCATCACAATAAAAAAATACATTAAACAATACAAACTAAAGTGCACATAGTCTTTAAACAAAAAAAGTGCATTTAACTTAACCAAAAATGGCCACTGGTGTGTCTTAAAGTCCCAAAGTTTAAATAAAGCTTCAATTCAAATAAAATAAAACAATGTACAGTTTATAAAAGATTCAGTTCATATATTCCTGATTGCAGTGCAGGAACGTGAGCATTTCAACATGCTCTGGTGTAAGGCTGGCGCTCTCTTTTGAGACAATTTTCCCAGCTGCTGAGAAGAGATGCTCAGAGGGAGTAGAGGTAGCAGGAATACACAAGAATGATTTTGCAGACAGAGAAAGATGTTTTAATCAACACACTCTGAAGGAAAAGTGTTGTAATTTATCACATCATGTACTCTATTATGCCAAAATAAAAAAATAACGGACTAAAATATGCAACAAGCTAATTACTGCCAGCACGCCGGAGCCGAGTATATTCGGAAAAGTACATTTGTTGAACGCCGCAACCAGCTAGAGTCGGTTTTCAGTGCAATTTGGAAGCACGCTGAAGCCGAGTATATGCAGTGACATACATTCGGCAACGTACATTAACTGAACTCCGCAACCGGCTAAAGTTGTTTCCCAGTGCAATTTGCCAGCATACCGGAGCCAAGTATATTCAGCGACGTACATTCATTGAACCCCATAACCGGCTATATTTGCTTCACAGAGCAATTTGCCAGCACGCCGGAGCTGATCAGTCAGTGCCGTATATTCATTGAGCAGCCAGCTCATGACCACTGCCGGCCCTGGCAGAACTGCAGCACCACTGTCTCTGGGATTCAGCCGCTGCACTAGACGAGCCTGCAATCATCAGCATTTACCTCTGTTTGTGTGTTTGCATGCAGACAGTTCAAGCGCAGTTGGCTCTGTGATTTACTGAATTTTCAATGGCGTCAGTTGCACCTTGAACATATAACAGATTGTTGCAGTAGTTTTTTTTTTTTATAAATAGTTTTTACAGTTCATTTGCAGTGTGTAAAATGATCAACGTTGCAGTAATTGTGATGCTCTTTGCATGAAAAAAAAATACGTCTTCCATTAAAATTTCACATTTTCTTTGTGAATTGTGACGTTTACTTAAAAAGTGCAGCTAAAAAGTATTTGGCGTCCAGGGGTGCATTAAACCCCAAGTATGTGTCGGTTTAAGGGTTAACTATCATTGTCGAAACCCTGATATACACATTATAGTACAAACATCAACATTAACACGTGACACTAACTTTACTCGCTAAAACTTATCTCTTGAAAGACGGTGGCGGCATCACAGCTCCAGGATGCTTGCGTTGGTATACTGTGTGCAGTCTTAACAAACAGTAACAAACGATACTGCCCCCAGACGTTCATGTAGTGGATTGCAGTTACAAAAACCAATGTGGTTCTTTGTGACTGGAGCCTCTATTGAAGGTTCTGTTTATGACGCGTCGACAATAAAAAAAATCCACGCGGACGATTTTTTGTAGTTGACGTCGTCGATTACGTTGACTAATCGCTGCAGCCCTACTCCTAACAGTCTCCACATCTGAACCGTTGATGCTGAATGGGATGTGGGCAGGATGTGATTTTCTGAAGTTAACAATTCTCTCTTTTGTCTTGTCGACATTGAGAGAGATTGTTGTCTTCACGCCATGGTGGACAGCTGTTCCACATCATCACGGTATGCGGTTTCATCAGTCCCAGCACCATCATATCGTCCGCAAACTTGATGATGTGGTTGGTGTTGTGCGTGGCTGTGCAGTCGTGAGTCAGCAGGGTGAAGAGCAGAGGACTAAGCACGCAGCCCTGAAGAGCTCCAGTGCTCAGTGTGATGATGCTGGAGGTGTTGCAGACCATCCAGACTGACTGGGGCCTCTCTATCAAGAAGTCCAGGATCCAATTGCAAAGGGTGGTGTTCAGGCCCAACCCACTCAGTTTCACAACCATCTTTTAAGGGATGATTGTGTTGAAGGTGGAGCTAAAGTCTATGAATAGTATCCTGACATATGTGTATTTTTTATCCAGATGTGTCAGGGAGAGGTGAAGGGCACAGCACATGGCATCCTCAGTTGACCTGTTTGAGCGGTATGCAAACTGAACAGGGTCAAGGGAGACAGGGAGATTAGTCTTTATGTGCAACATGACTAACCTTTCGAAGCACTTCATGATGACTGACACGAGTGCAACTGGTTGGTAGTTATTCAAGCATGTCACTGATTACTTCTTCAGCACTGGTATGATGGTGGTCGACTTGAAGTATGCTGGGACTGATGACTGGCTCAGAGATGTGTTGAAAATGTCTGTGACGACACCAGCCAGTTGGTTGGCGCATTGGCGCGTGTTTGAGCATATGGCCAGGTATGTTGTCAGGTCCTGCAGTCTTGCGTGGACTGACTCTGGATAGAGTCCTCCTCACATCAGTTGTGGAGAGACAGAGTACCTGGTCAGTGGAGGGAGGTGTTGCTTTTCTCATAGGCTCTTGTTCAGCTCATCCAGTAGGGAGGCATCACCATCGCTGCTGTGTGGGCTTGTAGTTTGTAATTGTCTGAATGCCCTGCCATATATGACGTGTGTCTCTGGTGCTGCTGAAGTGTTTGTTAATTCAGAACTATTACAAATGAATATACACATGTACATGTATTACGATCATCAATTAATAGCTTTGTCTTTCCTTATACTGTATTAGCAGGGTGTGTTAGGCATTATGGATGCAATGAGAAGTGAAGCAAAATAACACATTTTATTGGCTAACTGAACAGATTATATATATATATATATATAGAGAGAGAGAGAGAAAAGTTTACTGATTAACAGATACTGATGTCAGCAAAGCATGGCAAGGTTTTGAATGTAATATACACAATCATAGTCTTAGCAAAAATTCAATAAAGACATACAACTGGAAAGCAAACATGCAATTCATTTAACAAAATGATTTATAAACACTTAAAATTGTAAAATTAAAAATAATAAACTTAATTCCCCACCTGATAAACAGCCGCATCCAGGTTGCTCAGTGCTAAAAATGCCATATTATTCTGGACTGCATACACAACTGACGGAATACTCAACTTAAGCAGTTCTTTTGGATTACCACACACATTCTCTCTTAGGGATGCTACCAGCCTCCCCAAACTACTGGTTTCTCTGTAAGTACGATAAAGCAAAATTATGGTTAGTCACCTACAAATGCTACAGAAACAGTCAAGTACTGTAAAATATAGAGTGCATATATACATTAAAATAAACCTAAAGTTTGAGCTGGCTTTCCAACTAATGCACATTTGGCTGTGATTTTCTGCTCTATGTCAAACCATCTTTGGACACTCAAATGTCTTTGCCATTATTATTTTAACACTTTCAACATTCAAGACTGGAAAATTTTGCAATAAATACAAGTGCAGCTACAATGGACATGGCCAACCTGTTTACATCCTTTTTAAGTAAATGGGACCTCACTTCACCCACAATAGCCAAAATGGTCTGGTATGCTTGTAGCTCCAGTCAAAACTCAACAGTTTGTTTGATAGAAGCGGTTTAAACAACTATTTTCAAATGACCAGTAGAAGCCAGAGCTTTGATCACGCAATTAGAATTCAAGATTGGTGCCAATAAATGGTGATCCCTTTTGTATCCAACACATTCACTGCGTTATCTATTACAACAACTGTTTTAAATTGCAGGTCTCTTTTTGCAATTAAAGATGCTCATACAGATTTTGCAAGTATGAAATATAAAAAAGCAAGTTTAGAAATTAAATGGATATTAAATTTGGCACCTAATCCATTCAGCAATTTTGTCCTCAGAGGATAAACTTTAGGTGTTAATTGTCTTCATCCTCAACTTTTCTATATGGTGTAGTTACATGGGTAAGGGAGATATTTTAATTTTTGACATGATGTATAAAAAGCATACGTAATAAGAAAAACATTTAAAAACAAGCGAGTATCAGTTAAAAGTAGCAGGACACAGAGACTGTCACATTCTCAAATGCACTCAATCCAACTCAGGGTTGCAGGGGGCTGGAGTTTATCCCTGCAGGAAATGGGTTCAAGCACACACACAAGGGCAATCTGTAACTACCAATTAACTTAACATACCAACTAACTTAACATACATGTCTTTGAGACTGTAAGAGTAAAAGCAGTAGTACACATCATTTGTGTGATATGTTTTTAAAACAGTCACCAACACACAGCAATTAGGACAGTGCAAGTGCATCTTGTATATATGTGTATATTTTTTCTGTTGCTTGCGCATGAGAGGACATAGTTTCAGTGTCTGAGCCACACATTCGACCTGCGCATTGGGTTATTGTAGACTTCCACATATGCTCCTGACACAAACGTTGATATAGTAGTTGTTTCATCACTATCACTTGATTCTACTAATGGTTCCATTTCAGTGTGTTCTAAATCTAGCTTTACAGTTTTTAGTTTACACACCATTGTGTGTTTTGGTTGAAGACTCTTCCCCACTCATGAATATTGAGTAATTTGTCCTAAATACATCGAAATATTCATTATTATTTGCAGCACTATATTATTTTACCCAAGAGATGACAACAGAATACTGTCTTGAATGTTATTTGGGTATACATGCTGTACCATCAGATCATAACAGCTTAACCTAAGAGATACTTGGGGTTAACAGTTTTTATATAGGATTCTGAGCCCAAGAGACACTCTGTGTTAATAGTCAAGAAGGTTAAAACTATATATTGAACAAGAAACTACAATATGTTAGTGATAAAATATCACATTAATGTAACATATTGACTAATTTTCCCCAGGCTTAAAAACAGACGTGAAAAGCTTATCTGGTCATAAGCCTGCATGTCACAACACCTGACTTTTTGTCCTGGAGGAAAGTGGTTCTATTTTTGAACATGGGATCAATAACAAAAAGTACCTAGCCAACTAGTGGAAATCTTCCTCAAGAATGAGCATTGAGAAGATATTTGTCCTCACAGATGGCGCAGTGGTAGTGCTGCTGCTTTGCAGTAAGGAGACTGTGGAAGATTGTGGGTTCGCTTCCCAGTTCCTCCCTGTGTGGATAGCGCTTTGAGTACTGAGAAAAGCGCTATACAAATGTAATGAATTATTATTATTCTACCATGGCATTATTTAGTGTATAATGTATCAGATGTTCTAGCCAGAAACATCAGAGAATAAAGCTACACTATATAGTATGTATATAAACGAGTATCAGGATATAGAGGTTTGGACTTACTGTGGTTTTGTAGATACAAACAAGCATATAAAACCACCAAATTTTTCTTTTGAACTGGGTTTTAATTAACTTTTACAGAGCAACTTTTTTTTTTCTTTCTTCTTTCAAAAGACATGGATAATTATGTAGCTGCTATCTTGAACAAACTACAAACTTTGTCATCATTTTCAATTATTTTGTGCTTTCATGTCCACATGTCACTTGAATATAACTGAAAGTGCATCCAGTAACCTCAGTCAGTAGAACCCACTGCTTGTAATCCACAGCATGCCAAGTATGGGTCCTAGCCATGCAGTCTGAAAGTACAGCTGGTAGAAGAAGGAAATGAGACTCTTAGGAATTACAGCCCATGCCTGCAGGACAAAGAGTGGTGGCTTTCCTTGCCATTATTGTGCCTATTTCAACTCTGAGGTACTGTGTCGTTATTCTACCAGTTTTGATGTTTATGGGGACAACATACTATAAGCCCTGGTTCAGTGTAGTTTAAATTATTTTCATTTTGTGATTTAAAACACAGTAATATTGCTTGACTGTCATTTTATTAATAAGTCTGAAATGTTTTTCTATCCAATACCTGTAAATAAAACATTTATCTATTTTCCCAATAACGGACATCTTCAGTGCATGTTTCAACTTGTATTTACAACCAGGTTACAAATGCAAGCTGTTTGTAGTCTCAGGGTCGGCTGCATTTGCAATTACAAAAACATTGAAAACTTCTCATTCCACATTATGCAAAATATTGTATGCTAAAAACAATCAGGTTTATACTGAAAGTCTTACTGGCATGTCCAACCACCATGCAACACATTACCACTATCTGGTGCCACAATAAACAGGAATGTAGTAAAATATGCAACTTCATTTTAAACCACTCAGTTATGTTGGAGTATGGATATGTGTCTTCTGATGGGTTGGCACTCTGTCCAGAGTTGGTTCTTGCTTTGTATCTTTTGCTGCAGGCATAAACTCTGGATTAGGGCTGGCCAATAAAACGGTAAAGGTGATTATCGCGAAATAACTTTTCCTCGGTAGAAATATTAGAGATGGTCAATACAACATCAACAGAACTCATTCCATCTATGTTTTGACAGACAACACAAAAAGCCAATGATAATGAGAATAACACCACGTCAAACCAATTATGTGGCAGGAACACAGGTACAGCCACATCAGGTTAGGTTGACACATATAGCACTTAGCACAGGAGTAGCAGCTACCAGCAGCACACATGCTAATGTTTGGGCTACTACAGCCGTGCACACTAGGGGTGTATTTTCCGTATGTCGCTTAAATCATCCGAGATCAGATGCCTCATCTTGGATGAGTTAATACCAGTGAAACTCATCCGGGATAAGTCAGTTTTTCAAACGCAGCGGTGTAGTAGATTAGTCTAACTGGATCTAATCATCCGAGATGAATGCGCGCGCCCGCGCTGATTGAAAAGCCCATATATATTGAGTCTAGAAAACATGATCAGCAAGTCTTTGATAGGCTGTAACAAAATGACGAAAGAACGGCCGCATTTTTTTTTTTCACACAAGCAGAGCAAGACCTTTCATTCGAAGGACATGAAGAATTTCAAGGTTTAATATGCACAAGGGGTAACACTACAAAAGCAGCCCAAACCAGAAAAGATGGCTGGCAAAAAGTGGCCGACAAATTAAACGCGTGTGCATTGTACTTACTGAATGCAGCATTTCATTTCCTATGTGTCAGATTAATTATTATTTAATAAGTCATAATTCCAGATCAAACGTGAGCACAAGGAGAACACGGGAACAGGTTAAAGTGAAGTACAAGAATATACTTCAAACTGGTAAATATTGGTATATATCTAATTTAAAAAATTGTTGACATAAAGAATCATATATAATGTAAAGAACATTAATTTTAAAGCTAATAAGAAGGCAGACAAGCAAAAAACAGGTGGAGGTCCATGCAGTCCACACCTAACCCCTGCAGAAGAGTTGGCTCTCCAGCAAAATGCCCATCGCCCTGTTCCTGAGGGCATTCAAGGGGGAAGCTCCTCCTCAGAACCAGTGGCAGGATGCAGTGGTCACTTCATTTCAGGTAAAGGATGGTCATTGCATATATTTGTCCTCAATGTGTGCCATAGGTATGTTCCATATAGCCCTCTTTTTTGTTTGGGGTCAGTTGCAGGGAATGTCATATCCCTAGAACCTGTGTCTGACCAACGAGATATTGACAAAGGTCAAATATTTGATGAAGACACTGTGTCTGATTATTCATCAGGAGGAGAGGTACATTTTCCAAATAATGTTTGATCAAACTCCACTGTGATCAGTCCCATGTGCCCCAATCTCATTTGGAAATCCTGGATAATGAGAATGTTAGGCTGATTGTGAGATTCTTTATGGAACTGTGGGTGTTTTTGCCTGTGTATTACCTACCTGCAATGGCATGAAACGCCTCTTTTATTGTCTGCACACGCAGGTGTCCAGGAAACACTATGAAAACCCGAAGGAAATATTTCAGAGCCAAACAACTTTACAAATTGCCTGGCAAACTGCACTTTTAGATAGATTTTCCGCATCTCCTACAGTATATAAAAAAAGTGCCGCTTGCAAAAAACCTCAAAGCGATGCATACTGTCTGTGTGGTTGTGAGAGCCCGACTTCGCCGAGTCTGACTTCGAATATAAAGTCCTAATAAATTTCTGAGGTACAATATTCTCCCTCGGCTAAAGCGGTATCTTTCGAAAAGAATTTCCTCCAGGAACAATAAAGGATCTTGCCGATCGCGCAAACCCCTCTCTATATGAAATTCTCTTCTTATAATTTGCGTACCAATATCAATTGGTTGCTCATTCATGAACGGCGAAATCATGACTAAATGAATTCCACTCACGGACACTGATTAAGTGTGTGAGCTAATCCTTGTTTATATAGAACAAACCTGCTCCGAGCAGGTTTGAGGATTAGGATGTGTTGCTATGACAATACTTCCAGCAAGAGAGTTTCGAAAAACCGACAGATCCAGGATCATGCCAAATCGTCAACAATTACATCCGGCTAAACGAGTAATCCATGTACGAAAAATACCCCCCCCCCCAGTACATCAGGAATGGCAGCAAGATAAACAAGAAAATAAAGACAGAAAATATTAACAAAATGTTAAAAAAAAAAAAAAAAAAAATTGGTAGTGTGGAGCTATTTTAGCTATTTAAAGTCTGACAAGAAGCAGAGTAGCGTGCATTGCAAATTCTGTCGAAAGCATGTTCCCACAAAGACAGGTAATACCACTAATCTTTTGTACTATCTGAAGTATTGTCATCTTTTCTAACACGCACAATGCAAACTTTACTGAACTAATGGAGATTTTTTTGTGCCTTTTTTTTTTTTTTGCTTTTGACCACAGTTGAGTGAATATGCCAATTCTGTTTAGGTTCTCCTTTGTTTATATATGAGTGCTGCTTGAATTTGTACTGAGGATATATAGAGATAGTTTTCTTTTGTGTATTAAATAAATAAAGAAAAAAAATAAAAAGAAAGCATAAAGATGAGGGACGCCTCATGCCTGGACAAACTGGTGAGGAAGGCAGGCTCTATTGTAGGCACGGAGCTGGACAGTTTGACATCTGTGGCGGAGCAACGGGCGCTCAGCAGGCTCCTATCAATTATGGAGAATCCACTGCATCCACTGAACAGTATCATCTCCAGACAAAGGAGCAGCTTCAGCGACAGACTGCTGTCACTGTCCTGCTCCACTGACAGACTGAGGAGATCGTTCCACCCCCACATTATGCGACTCTTCAATTGCACCGGGGGGTAAACGGTAACATTATACTATGTTATTGACTGTTATACCTGCCTTGCACTCTCCACCTTGCACTTTTTTAACTTGCACTGTGTTTTTATCACTCTTTCATTAATATTGTTTTTATCAATATGCTGCTGCTGGAATATGTGAATTACCCCTTGGGGATTAATAAAGTATCTAGCTATCTATCTATCTGTTTGTGGGTTTGTTTCCCAACCATTTAAAACAGTTTGAACCTATATATAGGAAACAGTATAGAGTCAGTTTTTTGAGATTTTATATTAATATCCACTTTATTTACTTGGAGCTGACCAAAGAATTTTTGTGTTCTCCTGTACAATTTGAAAGGTTTAAGATTTTAGTTTTAGATTTTATTTTATTTTATTTATTTATTTGGAGTTGACTGACAAATTCAGCATGTTCTCCTGTAAAACTTGAAAGCTTTTGACTGATCAGAATTGAGAATTTTGTATTAACAAATGTATTTATTTGGAATTGATCAAAGAATTTAGCTGTCCATTTTGCTTGTGTTCTCCTGTAATACTTTAAGCTGTTTACTGGTAAGAATTAATATATATATATATATATATATATATATATATATATATATATATATATATATATATACTGTATATACCTATTTTATTTATTTATTTGAAATACAGTTGCATAAATGTTCTACAGTATATTTGTCATGTTCAACTTCTGACAGAAAATAAATAATATTTAAACCAAAATTAACCTTATGATATCTTCACATCTTACTTAGGAGTAAAAAATCAAACCTTTAAGCTTGACAGAAATAGTGATTTGATTTACAGTATATCATAATATATATATTGTTATCGACTGATATGTAAAACATTATACCGATAAGATTTTTTTTCTATATCATCCAGTCCTACTCTGGACCCAACAACTGTAAAATGGATTGATCTGGTTTAGTAACAGATGGACTTATGTACTTGTAGCAAGCACAGAAAGTGAAAAAAAATACTTGCTATATTAGAAAGTAGGGTAACTAAGGGTGTACTCACACTGGCAATTCGCTCCGTGCCCAAGCATGTTTGTCCGCATGTAACCCCGCACAGTCTAGTTCATTTGACTACTGTAATCGCTCCATGCCGGGCCATCTGTACCATGCCCTGGCCCACGAGATCTAATGTGGTCACTAAACATGCCCGAGCACGGAAAACAGACATGACATCAATGATGCAACAAGTCAGATACTGAATGAAATGAGAATTGCACTCTTTTGAGTTAAAAACAGGTTTTTTATTCTCACCTTACACATGAAAGTGAATTGTAGTTGGCAAGAAAAGCTGCAAATTCCTCCCTTAACATGATTTGTCACTGTAAAAATCTTCTCATACATGCAGCATGATTAACTGCAAAACGCTGTGCTGCACACTCAATAAATCTGCAAGAGGGTGGAGCGTTATCTTGCCCTACACAACTCCAAAACAACCACAAAGTAAGTAAAATCATTTTGACATGCATGCTGTCACTCCCTATTCAGATGTTGTTTTGGTTTTACACAAAATCACATGGTCATGACAAAAGCGTCTGCAGGCCAGGGAGGAAGTAGGGTGTGTGTTGGGGGGGGGGGGGCAATCGCGCTTAAGCTTAGGCACAGTATGAAACAAACGTGTGACTAAACCCAAAATCAAAGTATGCATAATTCAAGTCTTGAGCCGAGTACTCAGTTTGTGGATTTTACATTGAATTTGAGAGAAAGACAAACCAAATGTCTCATATTCAGTTTTAAAACACACAAATGGGATTAGAAGTGGACACTGCTGAACACTGTATGCACGCTGCTAAAAATGACCTCCTGTGTGCTTTGCTTAACAATCAACACATTGAAGTAACCACAGAATTGTGTATGTTCTTTATTTAAACTGTATAAATAATTCATAGAATAAAGAACAAAACATCAAAAGTGAAACCCCACTCCAAAAAATAAATAAATATTTACACACACACGCTAATGTATACCTGTATTGGAGTTTTAAATAGAACAACAAGCCTGTATTATTTTTTTTAATCTGAACTCAGGTAACAGGAGCAGCAAATGTAGGGCAATGCACACCCTGATTTCAGATCTCTGCCCAAAAGGCTAATAAGCATTTAAAGATATTATTATCATTGATGTCAGAGTAATTTAATCACCTCATTACAGGAAAAGTTTTCTGTAAGCTTGAAACCAAAGAAGAAATCTAGCTAAACGTGACTAAGGAAAAACACAAACTTGCAAACAGGAATTTAGTTAAAATACTGACGAACACGAAATAGAAGTAGATAGATAGATAGATAGATAGATAGATAGATAGATAGATAGATAGATAGATAGATAGATAGATAGATAGATAGATAGATAGATAGATAGATAGATAGATAGATAGATAGATAGAATTTTGCTTTCCGAGAACAAGATTTTATTTATTTCATATAATTAAAGCTGCCGTTGATATAAATACTGTACTTACTTTGCCAGAATGATAACACTCAAAAAGAGTTTAATGACTTCTGTGATGCAGACTGCAGTGGTAGAGAAGTACATTTCAGTGGAGACTGTTCTTGTGTATCGCAAGGCCACAGTGTAGGTAGCAGCTACCAGCGTCATGACAGTCAAGCAGTAGAGCTTGAAAAACATACTTACTGGTTCTGAAATGTCAAAATAGAACATAAAAATAGTGTCAATAAATATGGTCAATAGGAAAGAAAAGATACAGTTAACAAAAAGTAAATTTTGTCGTTTGACCTTACACTCTGGTAACTCTTTATAAAGCATGCAAACATTTGCACCATTTACCTTAAAGCACTGTCCTTTTCTGGTTCTGGCCTTCCTTTGTTTTTTTGTTTAATTTAAAAAACAAAATACAACCAAACAAAAAAAAAATACACCACCACATCAAAAGATTTTTTTTGGAATAATTTAAGGACTCTATGCATTTTAATTGAATTAAAATCAGATAAGGAAGTTAAGCTTAACAAAGTGACACTGAGAGTGCTGCTGGATCATCTCCAAGTGTAAGTGAGAGAAGCCACCATTGCTCTGACAGGTTTTCTTTTCAGGTGTTCCCACATCATATTTGTGCCCCTGTGCTAACCAAGTTCATTTTACAGAGCTTACACAATGCTTCTTACCAGATATGAAGATGAAATGCCTTTTCAACCTTCAACTATATTTCAAGATGTGATTATCATTACTCTTGGTCAATGAAGTGACCTACATAAAATATAATAACGGCAACTATTTTTACCACCAGTTATTAGGATCTTGGGGAGGACACAAATCCTTTGTAACCATGGTTGGAAAAATATGGCCTGTAACAAACTCACACAGCAGCTACCTTTTATAGACCTGAAGTGCAGCTTTAGATTTTTGTGTTGTATTTGACCCAAGGATGGGAGTATCTGAGAGTCAAAATCTTGTTCTTTATGAATTCGTTTATAGCAACTGCCACCAAAACCTACAAATCAGTAGAAATATGTTTTAATCTCCCATACAGTTCCTGTAAACAGGAGGGTGCAGTGGTATAGCCTGACAAGAACCAAAGATGACTGGCTTCTTTTACAAAGAAGAAAAAAAAGCACTCTATGGCAGATTAAAGCATATAGAATTGTTTATGTGTGGCGTTAGAAAAGCACTGATGTTCCATCTTCTTAAGATGATTCAGCCACATCATTAGTTTGATCACTTTGTTCAAACTACAATTGGAATGTGTTTTACCACATCCCGCGTGGGGAATTCACCATATATCCATTGTCAAACTTTTCTTGGATTTACACAATTTTGGATTTTCATTTCTCCTTAACTATTTGATACACCGTCAAGTGCAGAGAATATTTGACAGATCAAACTTTTAGTCACTCTCTAAAGCAAACTGCAATCGAGTACACCTGGAATAAGGCAAAGTAACAGGAAACCACTTAGTCACTAAAAAACTTACTACAAAGCTTCTTCTTTTACAATGATGGAAACCTTCTGTAGTTATAGAAGTTATAAAGGCTAAATATGTGCCCATGAATATTAGCTTCTTTTTGGAATAAAGGACAGACAGTGGAGTGTTGGGTAGAAAGTTGCAAGTTTAAATCTTTCCGATGAGTTAGCCTTTAAATCAGTCCGTGATTTAAGTGTAGATGTAGTTACAACTGTAAATCACTGCTGAGGAATATTATATATAGCGTAATAATAGTAATAACATCCATCCATCCATCCTTTTTCCAACCCGCTGAATCCGAACACAGGGTCACGGGGGTCTGCTGCAGCCAATCCCAGCCAACACTGGGCACAAGGCAGGAACCAATCCCGGGCAGGGTGCCAACCCACCGCAGGACACACATAAACACCAAGCACACACTAGGGCCAATTTAGAATCACCAATGCACCTAACCTGCATGTCTTTGGACTGTGGGAGGAAACCGGAGCGCCCGGAGGAAATCCACACAGGGAGAACATGCAAACTCCACGCAGGGAGGACCCAGTAATAACAACTATTTCTTTATAAAACACGTACAGCTCTATGGATCGCTGACCAAATAAAATGTGAAGAAAGTATGTGTGGGCGAAATACTGACTATTCGCCGCTACACAATTGATCTATTAAACAACTGGAAAGCAGTTCAAGGCAGTCAAATACAGTACAACTGTCGTTGAGTCTCGTGCCAAGAACCCTATACTTGAATTGACAGCGCCACTTACGTTCGGCGCAAGAAGATGTCGCTTAGGTCTTGCGGAACACCTGGATCTTAGTGCAAGATTCTGTCTAAACATCCACTCAAGCCTGCCTGACAGACAGACAGATAGATAGATACTTTATTAATCCCAAGGGGAAATTCAGTTTCCCCTTCGGATTAATATAGTTGCGAGAGTCCATCCTGGCAGTATCTGGTATATCATTTAATACATAACTGTGACACACATGAGATGCTTTGCCAGTGTTAAAACAAGTACATTACCGTAAAAATTAACGCTCGAAATTAAGAAGAATCTCTCACCTTTTGCCATTGTTGGTGTTGAGGAGCGCTAAAACGCTCCCTTTTGCAACTCAAGAGGATATTGTCATATTACGTCCACCCGCTAATCTTTTAATATATTATCAACGGCATCGCAACAAAGAAAACATTATAGCTAACAATCGCCCTATTGGTAACATGCTGCTACTATAAACGAGTAATTATAATTTACGAGTTCCGCCTCGATACCGGATATAAAATGTCATACGTTTCAGGCATGCGCTAGGAACGTGTAAAATCTCCCATGCCGTGGCGTTACGGGGGCGGGAATGCCTACAGATAAGGGCGATTAGGTACAGAAAAAATGATTGGCATGTTTGTCACGAATCGCAGTGCTTCTTTTAACTGTAGCCGCTGATTCGTTCGCGCTAGCCACCTTTCGAAGTTCATTGGTCTTCTAAGAGATTGATTGACGGCTTCCCTTCCGGTGTTGCGAAGCTGAGAGGATTTCTTTGCCGGTTGCTCTTCGACAAAGATTTGCTATTCAATTCAATCACATTTTTTGGTATAGTAAGAATGCTCCTGAGTTTTGTTCGTATTATGAAGAACACCTTAGAAATGTACAATTTTACAAAAAAGAGTTATATAAATTATTTAAGACGTTGCAAACATTACAAGTTAAGGTGTGTAGCAGCAGCATTCAAAAGACCAATTAATTAAACAAATGAAATGGTTCCCATCTATTTCAAAAGCGTTTTGTGTTTTCTTTAGTCACTATATTTACTTTTATGCAAAATTTATTTAAATAGTATTTTAATAGAGAATATTAAGCCGGAAAACGTGGACTTAACAGTTGTAAGAGATAAAAAAAAGGTTTTATCGTACTTAAAGTATTCTTTATTTTTCCCAAAAAAATTCACGATGATATTTAAAGTAAAATGCAATGTAAGATTCGTTGAATTTTGTGTATAAAAGTTAGAAAGGGCTGGCCATTATTGAAACAAGAATTTTATAGGTCACATGATAGATAGACAGCACTCTGTCCCTAGTGGGGATAAGCTCAGTAAATGCTTAGATTAACAGGTAACTAGATACACACAAAAAAAATATATATATATATATATATAGGGCCAGCATCACCATTTGCCTAGCGCTCAGATCATAAGGAAGAAGGGGAACCCAGCCGAACTAAGTTAGCTAACAAACAGTCCATTGGCGCACTAATAAGCTTATCTTAGGGTGCAAAATTCTGTATATATATATATATTTATACTGTGGTCTGAACATACACTAGAATAACTGTAAAGGAAGAAAGTTAAAAAGAAAGAAAAGTTCTGACTTGGCAGTTACAGTCACAGTGAGGCATTATGTAGACATATTGCGGTTGGTATAAAGGAACCCAGTAGTATTTATTGACACACATCTGTGGAATAATTTGTTGGCTGAAAGTAATTAGTTTTTGTTTGTCATGGATATAATGTGCAGCATTGTTCATAATGGCACTCAATTTTGTTTTAATTCTCTTTTTTGCTATGACCTCCATGGGGTCCAGAGTGCCTCATATAACTGAACTTGCCCTTTTAATTAGCTTGTTGATTCGGTGGGCTTCTCTTGAAGTGATGTTACCAAGTTTCAATAGCTCCAATATATGTGAATACAAGATGTTTATTAAACTATGTTTACCCCTGCAGTTCTGGATATCATGGTGTAAATGAGAAATGGCTTAGAAATGTGCAGTACCTGCTTATATAGGGCTTTTTTTTTAATTAAGAGCCCAAATATCCCATCTGAAATATTAATCCTTCCAGCTCTTTTCTATATCTCCTTGTTAAAAAAGGTAGACACCAGTCCAAAAGTATAGCAAAATTCTAAAGCTTAAAGGGGCAAAAGGAAATATGTGAAAAACTCTCCAGTAGCTTTGACAACAAATGCATATATTTTGAGGAAGAGAGGTGAGTGATCAATATTCAATGTAATCGGAAAGCTCACTGTCCAAATTCCGCCACTCCCAAGACCAAGAATATTTTTGTTGTACCAGTATTCAAAGAATAGGGACATATTTTTACATATTTGTTGTTTGGAAAGTTAAATATTTACATTTAGTTTCTTGGCAGATGCTTATATCCAAAGTGACTTACAAAAGAGGTAAAGATAATCGAGTAACATTAGGCTAGGGCCTGTTTGTTCAGCAAGTGTAGCAGGACAGGTAACAAGTTGATTGCCACAAGTGAAAAGATGTAATAATTAATAAACTTACAATCATAGATAAAGTAATTAAACTTAATCTAACAACAAATTAACCAACAATATAAAATATCACAGAGCAAAGTTTTTTTTCCTTCTGTCAATTAGACCAATATTCATTGAACAGATGGGTCTTCAATCGCTTCTTGAATACATTGAGGGAGTCAGCAGTACGGATGGAGGTGGGTTCAGCCCATTTTACCAACTAGGAACTACACAGGAAAAGAGTCTGGAGTGAGACTTGATACCATGCAGAGGTGGCATCACCAGACACTGTTCATTAGCAGACCTATGAAAACGTTTTTTACTAAAATGTTACAAAGTTTAATGTTTGCTGTGTACTTAATGAACAGAAATAATATAAAACTATTTTATTATTAGCAAACCGTTCAGAGTGAGACTTTGGGTCAGTATATAGGTATACAACATATTATACTGTACATTGGCAGAGGCACATTTACATAAATTGGTATTAATTTTTAACAACTATTACTGCAGCTACATAATTTGGAGCTGCTTTGATTTATCCAGAACAGTCATTGTGCTTGTGGTTGAAGTCAGCCATTTGATGATCATTGCATATGTATCTTTCAAGACCTTGCCAATAATCTTCTGTGAAGATTCCCATACTTACATCTGGTAGTGTGCAGCAAAATGGGCCAGTAAGGGTAAGAGGCAAAGAAAGGCCCATAATAAAATGCATGCCCACCCCAATGTCATTATTGAAGTATCTTTCTATGGTGTATAATACGGTAATTGTGAACTCTTTCTGTCTGGGAGAATTGAGTAAGGACACATACGTGGTATGCTTCCCTTTACTTAAAGGTGTTGGCGAGGGTGTGCAGGAGTTGTCAGAGGGAGTGGCAACCTCACACCTTACCAAACTGGTTATATGACCTTGGAAAGGGAGTAAAGAATGAGTGCATTAGGGCTGAATAAACAGAGGCTAGTTTTAGACAATTGTTATCTGCTAAATACCAGCTGTCCTCTGTGCTTTGTTTATTCACATAGCTTTTCTGAGCATTTCCTGGGAGATGAACAAAATGAATCTGGGTGTACCTTAGTTTCACAACTGTCAGAGTGACCTGGGCTGTTTATTCCTATAATTCATCTTCTCATTCTGTCTGTGCAAATTAAATGATTATTACTTAAACAGCAGGCTGAAAAGTAAAAAGCAGACAAGTGTCCTCAGATTCTCATTATCATTCATGAGCATGGCAAAAAGAAAGTGGCACCGTGCTGCTGCTAACATAAATCCAATGTTCTGGGTTAAAATCCTGCATCTTATTATTCAGTGTATGGGGATCCATTTTTTTGTTCAGATTTTATTTCTTTCCTACTTTCACCCAACATTTCATTTTCAGCTAAATTTCAATTTTAGTTTGATGAACTATGGGTCCTTTCTGTTGTAATTTGTACCGAGAGAATTATTTCAGTTTAGTTTTCATTTTATCTTAAAAATAGCTATTTGATGAAGAGTAAGAAATGCACATTGTGTCTACATACTGTGATATTTGCCCAGACACCATCAGACCGACACCGCATCTTTATCAATGATATGTTTTATTTTCTTCTCCACACAACAACACTACTCAGTCCCGCACAACTCACAACGTGCTTCTAGCCCCAGTCTCCCTTCTCCTGGGCCTTCTCTCTCCTTGTCCCTGGGCCACCTGCACTCTCTCTCTCCAGGAGCTTCGTCCTGCTCTCGACTCCAGCTCTTTGATTGGAGGGAGGCGGCCCCCTTTATCCTCACCCGGATGAGCTCCAGGTGTTCTACCTGACGTCATGTCCTGGTGTGGCGGAAGCATCAGGAGAGCACCCGGAAGCACTCCGGGTGACCCTGGAAGGATCATCCTCCATGGGTGTGGCAGAAGTGAATAAGTCCCGGGCTCCATGAGGCTCAGGGCACCCCCTGGCGGTGACCAGAGGCCCCAGTGGTCTTGAGCCTCCCTGCTCCCCTTCCATGGGCCTCTTCTACTCCAAAGTGGTTGCCCCCTCGTGGCCCGGAGGATAAATAAGCCATGACCCAGTCCTTCCAGGCGTCCCGGCCGGGTCTGACCCCCAGCCGCGTACCACAATACTAAATGGACTGTATAAACATGCAGATATATACATGAAAGAGTCAAGAAGCCTATTTTTGTTCTGTCCATCTGTACAAAGACATATCTCCTTAACTTATTTTAAAGTGAGTCTCATATTCATTGTAGCCCTGTCCTTATGCTCAAGAAGCACATTGCTTATTTGGCAGCACAAGACATTTTAAACTTTGAATCAAGTACATCACAGTACTTTATGAAGGCAAGTAATTTGCACAGTCTGCTAGATATTAAATCAATGGCTGTACCAGCTTTGCTGTGTGTGTGCCCATATTCAGAAACATGGTCTGTCTGTGTAGCTGACAACCGCCATGCTAATTAGGTTGCATTAGGCATTTAATGAAGTCGTCAGCAGTGCCCCCTCTAATTTCCAGTTACATTAATCTGTGAGCACTACTTACTATTATGCAATGTAATTATCTTTTCATATGTAATAATCTACAATTTTTATGCATTATAGAACACTTGAAAGTGTATTTATTAAAGTTTATTTAGGCTATTGACTGCAGGAAGCATCTACAGAGGGTTTGGGGGGCATGAAGGTGAACGTGTGGGGGCACTGGGGTTGGGTGTTGGTGTGAAAGAAATTGCAACAGAACCCTGTTTTACATGAAAGTGCCAATAGTGGTATTTGGTAATGTTATAAAGGTGATTTAAAAATGATTCATTCAAAGCTAAAAACTGCTGAAAATCTTATCTCTGCATTGGCATTATTGGCACAAATTTAGTACTGCCCCATTACAATGGGTTACCAACAAAAACAATAAATGTTTCTAAAGTGCTGTCTCCCATGATTCTGAAAAACAGCATCTCCATTAGCTATAGTCAAAATTCTGTTTATTTTGTTCCATCAAGGCTAACCCCCATTGCTTAATTTGTGCTTTTTTTATTGCCCATATTTATGTTACTTCATAAAACATTTAATGCTGATTGTTGATTGGTATTGTGAACTTGATGATAGCATGCAAGTGGACAAACATTGTTGGATTTTTTAAAAAAAACTTTAGGCTAGGTATTGATAAAAGAAATGCAGTGTAATCAGTTCATTTTAGATTTATTGCCCTGTGTGTGTGTGTGGTGTAAACTTCAAAATGAAGTTCCTGAATCCTGCTTCACAGATTGTCAAATATAATGTTATAATAGGTAATGATATTCAACACAACTGAGTTTCCTTTAGAATACAGTACATTATGTTTCACTTGTGAGTCTGCAATAGTGGAACTGACTAAAAACAGGTACTGTATATACTGGAATATAAGCCGAGTTTTTCAGCACCCAAAATGTGTTGAAAAACGTCACCCTTGGCTTATATTCAAGTCAGGTCCCGCTGCGAGCGAGAGAGACACACACACGCGCCACGTGAGAGAGAGACACACATGTGCCACAAGAGAGAGGGCTGGCCGCATAAGGCAGAGAAGGCAGTTAAAGAATGCACCGGGCTTGTTTTTAAAGATTTAAATTAATGTATGGTAATTTTATTGGTATTTATTTTGGTTATTGAAACTTACCAGTAGCTGCTGCATTTCCCACCCTAGGCTTATACTCAAGTCAATAAGTTTTTCCAGTTTTTGTAGGTAAAATTAGGTACCTTGGCTTATATTCCATTCGGCCTATACTCGAGTATATACGGTATTTGAGTTTTGGGAGTTTTAAGGTTTTTTTTGGGGACAGAGGGAGTAGAAAGAAAGGAGGATTACTCCATAAGGTCTGGCGTAAACCCCTTTTGGTCCCATACATTTCTCACAAAATAGTCCACAATAAAATAAACTGGGAAAAAGTGGATTTTTTAAATGGAACATAACTAAACACAATCCATGATGAGACAAAAATACATACTGTAAAAGAAAAGCTGTAATCCCATGAAACATTGAAATTGTTATCCCAAAGTGGCTTAAGAAAAAAACGCAGCACTTGCCAGCATTGATGACATCCTGCTTTACTGATGCTCATTTTTTAAACTTTGTGGGCACTGATTAAATCCACCTTTTTGTACTCCTTCTACATGATGGGAGTTGTAGGTCCTGCATCAGCACTGCCAGTTTGCCATAAAGTGGGAATGAAAGGACAGATATATGTAAAATACCTTTTTATCTGGAACAATTGTGCACATTTCGCTGTTCCAGAAACGACATTAATCTTTTCACAAAGTGAATTTCTAAGTTTCCCTGCTGACTCAGTTTCACTGGATTCACTGGTACATCGCTGTCTAAGGCTAACAGTAGTCCAGGCACAGATGAGCCACCCTGGTTGAATGGTCAGACTAGTTGGACCATTTTAAAGTCAATGTTCAAAGGATTTGATTATGTGCTTTCCATGCCAGGTTTTAATAATTGATTACACTGCACAAAAAGGTTTTTGCTTCTTGAGCACTGTTGGGTGGTTCTTATAGATTTTTGGGTGCTGATCACGAATATCACACGTACCATTTCAGAGAATTCTTCAGTTTTGTCATGATTTTTTCTTATATTTGTATCCAAACATTTTCGCTCCCGTAAGTGACTTATCAACAACGGGTTGTGTAGCCTGGGACATGTCCAGGCATAGAATCAGGTCAGGTTGGAAGCTGTTCTGTGGAAGTTGACATCCTGGGCATGCCTGGGCAGGTCTGAACGAGCTTGACGCTGTCTCAGCATGCTATAAAGGTGGCTTGCATACACCGATCCTGCTCATTTGGTTAATATAGATAGTCAGTGTGTATGTATAGTATCAGTATAGTAAAGTATAGTATCTGTAGCAATATAACAGTAAGTAAGCTTGATGCTATAGACGTTTTGGTGTTGGGCGATATGTCTTGTCAATGTCGTAACAGTCGCGATACATTCTGCTATATCTGTGGAGAATATACACTTGTGCCTCAGAGACGTTGGATGACTGCTCTTGTGAAGAAAGCTTATCATCTGTATTTCGGCTGCAAAATTGGTGATCAAGACAAGGAATGGGCGCCTCACATTTGCTGTGTGACATATGCTGTCAGTCTGAGAGCCTGGCTCAGAGGCACTCGAAAGATGATGCCATTTGCTGTTCTGATGATATGGCAAGAACAGAAAGACCATGTGATGAACTGTTACTTCTGTTTGACTAATGTGTCTGGTTTCTCTGCCAAAAACAAGAAGTCAATTGAATATCCTAATCTGCCTTCAGCAATGAGCCCCGTGCCACATGACGACAGTCTTCCAATTCTGAAACCACCAGAGGATTGAACCTTAGACGAACCAGATGAAGAAACTGCAATGCAGGGTACTGACAGTGACATTGACCCGGATTTTGAACTGTGCTCATAAGGCGATCCACATCTGATAGCACAGTCTGAATTGAACGAATTGGTCAGAGATTTGGTTCTGTCAAAAGCAAAAGCTGAGCTGCTGGGTTTGAGACTGCAGGAATGGTGTTTGCTGTCACCAGGTACGAAAATTTCTGTGTTTTGAGGCCGACATCATCCATCCATCCAGTTTCCAACCCGCTGAATCCGAACACAGGGTCACGGGGGTCTGCTGGAGCCAATCCCAGCCAACACAGGGCACAAGGCAGGAACCAATCCCGGGCAGGGTGCCAACCCACCGCAGGACACACACAAACACACCCACACACCAAGCACACACTAGGGCCAATTTAGAATCGCCAATCCACCTAACCAGCATATCTTAGGACTGTGGGAGGAAACCGGAGCGCCCGGAGGAAACCCACGCAGACACGGGGAGAACAGGCCGACATCATGATATAACCAAATTTTTTTGCACAAGTCGACAGTCTCTGTTCCTGTTGTGATATTGAAGGATTGTTCTCAGCCTTGGGTTGTGATCAAAACCCGGAAGAGTGGCGTCTCTTCATTGATTCATCAATGATAAGTGTGAAAGCTGTTCTGCTACACAATGGCGACGTTTACCTTTCAGTACCTGTTGGCTATGCAGCACACATGAAGGAAACGTATGAGAATATGGAACTGTTGCTGAAGCACGTCCAGTATAGCAGGTACAACTGGAATATCTGTGGAGATCTTAAAGTCGTTGCTCTGTTACTAGGACTGCAGCTCGGCTATTCAAAGTACTATTGTTTCATCTGTGAATGGGACAGCACTGCCAAAGAGTCACACTATTCTCGACAGAACTGGCCACTCCATAAAAAGTTAGTTCCAGGACAGAAAAATGTGGCACATGAATTGCTTGTCAACCCGGCAAAGATATTTTTGCCTCCTCTTCACATAAAACTGAGACTCATGAAGAATTTTGTGAAAGCACTGAATAAGGAAGGCGAAGGTTTTCGTTATTTAAGACACATGTTCCCAAGAATAACTGACACACAAAATCAAAGAGGGCATTTTTGTTGGCCCCCAGATCAGACATATTATGAGTGACAAGCGGTTTGAAGATCTGTTAGTTGGGCCGGAAAAAATTGCCTGGAAAGCCTTCAAAGACTTTCTGGGCAATTACAGAGCCCCAAACTACATTCAGCTGGTAGACAAACTTCTCAATCCATACAAGACAATGAAGTGCAACATGTCACTCAAGATTAATTTCCTCCACTCACACTTGGACTTCTTCCCCGCAAATCTCGGTGCTGTCAGTGATGAACACGGTGAAAGGTTTCACCAGGACATTGCTACGATGGATAAACAATACCAGGGCAACTGGAATCAGTCAATGATTGCTGACTACTGTTGGAAACTGCAACGTGATGTACCAGACATTGAATACAAAAGAAAACCAGGAGCAAAACACTTTTAATTCTGTTTAATTTAATAGCTTATGCGAAACATAAACCTGACTAAATATGTTATTGTCAGTAAACATAGAGAAAAGCCAAGCAAAATGACACCTTTTATTGGCTAACTAGAAAGATTACAATATGCAAGCTTTCGAGGCAACTCAGGCCCCTTCTTCAGGCAAGATGTAATTATTTTTAAGTACTGTACCTCACACCACCATTTTAGAATCTCTGCCAAGCTAAGACAACATACCTGGTTGCTAAGGGCCACCTCCCAGGAGGCAATATAATTTGTGCTATGAAGAATGATTTATAAGTTCCAGCACAGTACCAGAAGCCCTTTGTCTGAGATTATGTACTTGACCTGTGAACAAGCACAGTTTAGTGATTTAGGATCTGGCATTCTGGTTTATAATTCATAGATGTCTCTTCTCATCTTAATTCTCTTGTCTTAGCATTTTGGCTCTTGATTGTACAATATTACTCTACTAAATGACTTATTGCTGTTCTTCTCCAACTACAATTACAGTTGAGCCCTCTTGTTTTCATAGTGAATGACATGATCTTAAGAAACAACACTGGTTTGTTGCTGATTACACCTTAGTAGTTGATCTGTCATTTTGTCAGCAGACTATTTAAAGAGGTCAACTGCAGATAAAACGGGAAATCTTCACAACTGGCGTACCACTAACTGGTTGCTTCCAGTACCTCAAAGTATTATCAGATGTCATCCACAGTTGATGTCAATGTTGCTCCACCCAATCTGAGGGCAACCTGATGAACATTCTCTTTAACCCTTCCTGAGTTGTCTAATTTTTTTGCCAGAATCCACCTGTGGTCACACTGAAGATATTCATTCACTCCGCATAAACCTTCATGTTAGCCACTGGAGTAGTTGTAATGACTAACATACATTTTAGCTTGTCTGGCAAGAGGAGGAGGAACAGTTACTAGTTATGTTGAGGCAGTACAAAGACTTCTTATAAAGGTCTATGCAGAGAGCAGAGGCAGGAGGCAATGTCAAAGCAGAGCCATGCCGGTGAAGATAAAAGGTTTTGAAATGGCACTA
The DNA here is from genome assembly GCF_900747795.2 of Erpetoichthys calabaricus. NCBI lineage: Eukaryota > Metazoa > Chordata > Cladistia > Polypteriformes > Polypteridae > Erpetoichthys > Erpetoichthys calabaricus. The sequence continues at coordinate 172,045,235 of NC_041396.2, read as the reverse complement.
TCAGCATTTGAAAGCCAGAAGAATGGATGAAGCAGTGGTGTTGAGTAGGTAAGGTGAAGAAAAAAAACATACCAGTGAAGCAGCAGTCTCAATCAGACTGTGAGGTCAGTTAGTGGTTGCTGGAGACTGGGGCCTCATGTATAACGCCGTGCGTAGAACTCACACTATAACATGGCGTAAGCACAAAAGCGGGATTGTGCGTACGCACAGAAAAATCCAGATGCAGGAATCTGTGCGCACGCATACTTTCACGTTCTTCTACTACATAAATCCCGATTTGCGTGAAAAGTAACGCACGTGCACGCGCCTTCTGTCCCGCCCCAACTCCTCCCAGAATTACGCCTCTTTGAATATGCAAATCAATATAAATAGCCTTCTGTGAAAAGACAATGGGAAAAGCACGGGAGAAAATATAAGAATTTCAGCGAATACCAAGTGGAGGCAAATGAAAAACGTACTATTTGTTGGTTTAAACAGTGGTATAATCAACAAAAGGAAGCTGATCGAGTGACAGAGTGTCGGAGAAACTCGGCTCAACTTCACAAAGTCGCACAGTGCCTGAAATAAAAAAGAAATCACATATCAAAGTCGCCGTGAAAAAGCGAGTCGTAGCCCACTGTCTGAGTGTCATATGAAAGCTTATTAGGGTACAGACAAAAAAAAGGCACACAGTGGGGAAAAAAGCACGAAATGTCAACTTTAATCTCGAAATTTCCACTTTAATCACGTAGTTTATTTTGCCATTAAAGTAGAACATCATAAACTTCATCTTAAAATCGTTTAATTTACTAGTTTCTCAAATCCTATTGTAACTAAAGTGGCATGTTAAATGCTTTGTTCTGTATTTGATCTTCTATGTGCTCTGTGTGTATGAATCACTACCTGCTTTTTAAACGGGCTTTCTCTTTCTCCGACGGGACACATACTCCATTACATTCTTGATATTACAGCTCTCTGAATAATTAAATACTGAGATGTATACGTGATATCTTTTTCATGATGATAGGAATGAAAGCATGTTATTAAACATGGGAACACGGTGGCGCAGTGCTTGTTCATGTCTCACGCAAGAGGCTTGCTGCACCATGCGCAACCTTCAATTAAATAATTTATCACAGCAGTACTGTCTCTTTCAAACGTACTAACCTCCAATTCCTGTCCTTACTTTTCTTTCTCCAAAAACTCAATCGCCACACAATAAGCTATGTAATAGACGTGAAGCCATCTGTAAGCTTAGAACTTCGATTCTTCAAAACTTTTAAGGAACATTGAAATATCTTAGTAGTACGTGTTTAATTATTATATCTGTCTATCTTTCCAGTGTCGCGTCAGCACCAGCAATAATACAGCGCAAGGCAGGAACAATTACTGAACTAGCTAGCGCTGCGGCACCGTGTCCTCACATGTTTAATTATTAACAATACAGATTATTTAAATGAAGTTAAAGTTTTATCTGTATAATATAATCAACATGTTTTGCTGCATTTCGTCTTAGAAATGAATACCGTCATCACATGTAAATACGCGCTTTATAAAGTGGCGCAGGTTGTGCAATATTATAACTGTAGTGCAAGTTTACAGTGGGGTAATTGTACTTATAAGTCCAAATATTTCTACAAGGAGCACTTGATTGACTGATTTAGTGTGTTTAGAGTTCTTGGGATGAAACTGTTTCTAAACCGCGAAGTCCGTACAGGGACTAAAGCGTTTGCTGTGGCTCAGGCAGCATCTGCTTCATGCTGTGTACCGATAATTCTCTTTCCAATCAGCTGCTGCTGTGATTTCCCACTCAGATACAGTGATATAAATACTCCGAGTGGTGCAGTGAGAGTAATGTGGGAAAAGATGATCTGCCGTGGCAACCCTTAACGGGATCAGCTGAAAGAAGATGCAGTGAGAGTAACAACGCTAAAGCAGTTATGGTATTTGGAATACTATGGCTATTCCCTGGACCATTATATTGCTACAGGTTAATTACAATCAGATGCATTACACTAATAAACAATATGCAGTTAATTTCAGTGTATTTATAAAGCCGCGCCAGGAATGTGGATTTAAGAAAGAAAGAGTGATCACACAGGAACAGTAGCACTGCTTTGACACTGGGTGCCGCCAGTCTGCAAAACCGGGCGGATAAATTGCGTACACCAAGGAATGAGTTACCGTGGAAATGTGCGTGGCTTTACGCCAAGTTTAGGTTTTATACATCGCGATTTGAGCGTGGAAAGGTTCGTACGCAACATTTCTGTGCGTACGCACCGTTTATACATGAGGCCCCTGCGCTGGTGACCAGAGAACTGCAGAGATCCAGTCTAAAGACAACAGCCAGGAAAAGTTGTGGTTTTAGGATATGGATTGAGGGATTGTTGGGTCTTGTGAGGACTGAGTATTTATGTCAATGCAAAAATACTGATCGAAAAAGAGGGGAAAATTCAAGGACACACCAAGATTCCTGGCAATCACTATTTATGAGATAAGGACTTTGTCATTGTTAATATTTAGAAAATAAACTGGTGATAGAGAAGTAGAGGGTAAGTATAAGATGTTTGGATTTGAGAGTTTAAGATGAGGTCTACTCATTAACAATGAAATGATGTAAAGATGGAACTCTGGGCAAAAACCTATGGACTAAATAAATGAAAATACAAGAAAGACCTGGACATTGTCACATAGAGGTGGTAAGAGAAGATACGTGTTCTAAGAACCACATACAGAGGAAAAGTGAAGGGGCTCCAGCAGCTTTTTGGAGCATGTTGTCTGCAGAAACCAGGATCTTGCAGACTGTTTTTCTAGTGAAAAAAAAAACAACTGTTGTTCAACAGTGCACTCCTGTGTATTTGATATAAAGTGGCCAAAGGAAGATTGACAGATTAATTTACCAGATCAGTCAAACTAAGATAAGGCCTTTTGACAATCGTATAATACTACTTGAAGTCTAAAAGAAAGGCACAACATGCACAGCGACGAGTCAAAAACAAAAGTATGAAATTAGACAAGGAGAGGTGAACTGAAGGAAATGTTCAAAATGAGATTCAGCGTTCAGGAGGTGGGCCCAGTGTTACAGAGCAGGTCAGAAATGTCATAGTCAATGAAAATGAGAAAAGAGACAATAAATGGTGTCCCAGAGAACATTTCAGGCACTGAATCAATTCCGGAATTAAAGTAAAATGCTAAACCATGAAGAGAAATGCAGAATAAATTAAGAAGAGCAGGTAGGCTCATGGAGAAATGAGACGGTAATGATCCTGTGGCAGCTCAAAAAAAATAATAAAGAGATAAAATGGAAGAAAGCAGAGAGAAGCATTTTTCAAGGAAAATAGAGGTCACTTTTAGTGAACAGATGTTACACCTGTGCAATTAAATCTTCTGGGTGGAAGAAATAAAATACTAAAAGTTAATTTTCCAAAATATGTATTTTTTTATTGTAAAGGGTTTTTGTGACAATATAGGATCTTTAAACATTTTAAAGATGTTTATAAAATATATAAATTAGAGTACATAGAAAATGCATTTGATATGTTTTTGAACAAGTTATTCAGTAAACTGCTTTCAATGTGTTTGTAGAAAATGTAGAAAAAGTACAGTAATATGTATAAACCATGCATGTTATTGTTAAAAGTAAAACTTTATTCTCTCAATTGATCATTTGGATGTTCACACGAGCCAAGTATTATCGCAAGATGATGTGAGAAGGCCTGGACATTGAGCCTGTCCAGGCAGAGGCTAGTTTCTGTAGTTTTGGGTGGGAGGTTTCTGGGTAGTGCAGCAGTCTGTATTAATGCTTCATAGCTCTAAAAGATTGGATTTAAAGCCTAAGAACTGTCTGTAGCTTATGTTTTCCTGTGTTCATGCGAAATATTGACAGTTTCTTCCTACATCCCAAAGAGACGGAGGCTAGTTTGGCTGGTGGCTCTGAGTTTATTATTATTAAATGTGTTGGTGGGGGGGGGGGGGTTATGTGTACATGTCTCACTTTGCTGCTACGTGACCTTAATACTTAAATCCATTAAAAAAAACATACAGTAGTTTTGTTAGAATAACCTTGAAAAATAAGTTATAAAATACATACATATTTAATCTATATTTTACAACAGTGTGTCTTCTGAAAGATATGAAAAGAATAAAACCAGAATATTTTATTAATAATCTTGAGTTAAATTCATTTTCACCATTTGTGTTGTTTTAGACATTCCTCCACGCAGGCCAGCCAAGTAAATCTTAGGTTGAGGTACATTACTTGTACCAGTTGCCTTGGTTTGAGTAGCCATGTGCTTTGGTAGATATACCTGGGATGTGTTGTCTCTCCTCAAATGGCTGAGATTTGTCTGCATTGAGTGAGTTACTTTATTCCTCAAATTTGCCTAAAAAAGAACAATATATGAATATTTAAAAATTTAAATGACTTTTAAATACAAAGCGAGTTTATCTGCCTTTACTTTGGAGTGCTTGATTTTGAACAATGTTTGCAAAGACAGCAAAAAATGTTGTGAGACATTTGTATGCAGTAAAAAGATATACTTATTTTCATATTATTTATAACTGATTTACATGAAAGTACAAGTTAGTTCCTGCATCTTGCACATATTAGTATTGCTTTTATAAAATACAGATCTTTTTCTAATTAACCAATGTTAGTTTTGTTTAATAATAATAATTCTTTGCATTTATATAGCGCTTTTCTCACTACTCAAAGTGCTCAGCAATTGCAGATTAAGGGCCTTGCTCAAGGGCCCAACAGGGCAGAGCCCCTGTTGGCTTTTACGGGATTCGAACCGGCAACCTTCCGATTGCCAGTGCAGATCTCTAGCCTCAGAGCCACCACTCCACCTGATATACTTTACAGTAAGCATTACCACAAAATGCTTTACAAAAGTAACATAAACACAAGAGAAGGTATCAACTGTAGCCTAGTCGATCCCAGTGTTGGAATGTCAACCTCAAGTACAGTATACCCATTCAACTTCCACTGGAGTCCTGCGTGACTGGGACTAAATTGCTTAATCTCCTAATTCCCCATAGACAGAAATATTTCAAATATCCTACTACAGAATGTTCTTGTGATTTGTCTTTACTTTTTACTTTGGATGAAACATCATCTAAATTAAAGTATTATTTAAATCAATAAGAACAAGATACTATGTTTAAACAAGCGTTTGCTGAAGGCAGCTAACAACTGAAAGCAGTCTCATAAACAAGGGCGTCAGTAAGCCAAGTGACCTTCTCTTTATATGAAGCTTTTAGAGTTGTCAAACTGTTTAGAGTAGATTCTCTGGTGGTTTCATTTTATTCAACAAATTGGATTATGCGGCTTTGATTGTGTTATGTTGACTAAGATACCTTTGACTAGAGTCTATTGGTGGGATATGCAGGGACCACAACGAAAGGTGAATCTGTTGTCAGATCTATTCTACTAAAGATGAAGGGAATGCTTATGACATAATAATCTAATATTTTAGCATTCAAATAATAAGGAAAATTAATATTTACAGTTCAACAAAATTTTAAGACATAAAGGCCTTGCAAGAAAGTAGATTTTGAGAGGTATGACTTATTTTCAGCATTCTAAAATAAAGCACTCATACTTTCAAAGAAATGTGTAACTAAAGTCATAATTAAATACTAACACCATTCTAATAAGCTACAGTATTGAAAAAATAGCAAATGTTAGAAAATAAAGCAACAAATGATACAATAAAAGTTGTACACTTGAAGAAAGAGACACACCAGTTTAATTGCCTTTCTGCGGAGTTCCCACTCATTCCATTCATATGACTTGACAATATTTGAAGGCAGCAGATGGGTGTCTGTCTGGGTGCTACTGTCACACTTTGTAATTGGCTTTACTATTACTTTGTCCCCTTCTTTAACCTACAGAAAAAATAGCAAAGCTGATTATTAAATTTGAAAACATGAAGTTGCAATTAATACAGTATATACACTAGCTTATAAGTCTTCCCTAGCAGGAATAATAAACATTTTGTGCTAAGTGAAAGCGTATGGGATTTATAAAAATCAACATCATCTTGGAATTGTAAGGTGATTAATATATTTATATTTGTATAATGTTGCTATGATAAATTTCCTCCTCGCAGGTTGGTGTGTTTTGTCAACATTTGCCAGAAGCATACCATCATAGCTGTCTTTGTTTATTTCTTTTTAGCTGAAATTGCTCAGTGGTTAGCACTGTTACCTCATTGATCCAGTACCCTGGGTTCAAATCCCACACCCAGTTGTTGTGCACATGAAGTTTGCACATTCCCCCTGTGTCTGAATAGCCTTTTCTCCTGCATACCTAAAGATGAACAGGTAGGGTGATTTGGGGATTCTAAATTTGCCTCCTGTGTGTGTGTGTGTGTGTGTGTGTGTGTGCCCGTGCACATGTGTGTATTCGTGTGAGGGTCCTGTAATGGACTGGTTTCCTGTCCATTATACAAACTGTTGCCAGGGTAGGCTCTGCCCCCACCCCCCCCACCCCAAAACCAGAATCAGATTAATCAGACTTGAGTATGTTATGTTTTATTAATTTGTCAGGTAGTGTGCAAGGTTACAAATCAAACCTCGTCTCTGATTATTTGTGTAGCCTATTGCCAGTTATTTAACATGTTTGATGTGTAACTGTAAAAAATACATATAATCAATTGTAATGTATTTTTCTTTTTCAGTTTACCTTAGGTAATGCTGTCTGTAGAATACATAATGTTTAAATTGATAATTATTTAAATAGGTATAATCTATGAAACCTGGGTAAAAATGATTAAGCACTTTTGAACTGCAGTATTATAGTATAAAAAATGTAAATACAAGCAATTAAATATGTTGTTGCAAAACAGCAACTGTATATGGCCAACAAAAAACCAAAAGCAACATGATACTTAGTGGCTACCAGTATTATTATCACTGTTCATTGAGCAAGTGCTTTTGCCTGAGGCAACATTTAAAATCAGGATATATAAAATACAATACACTAAAGTGCTTCGTGGGATAGTGCTTGAAAATATCAACGATATGGAAATTAAAAGTGTAGCATGGCAGATTATGCGTGGATTAAACAGCAGAGGCATGCAAAAAAGTGCTTTTAAAAAATCACAATTTATGAAGTGTCGAAAAACTGAAAAATAAAGGTGAAGTCATATTTGTAAATGAAACATTAATGTAATGTTAGTATACTGTGTGGCAGGTGGCCGGGTGTGGTCCGCAGCTGGATGCCTATTTAAGGAGCCGCCTCCCTACAATCAAGGCTGGAGTCGGGTGAGGAGGTGGACAAGGTCAGAGGAGGCGTCAAGGAGAGGCCCTGAGTGTTGTGTGAAGAAGAAAGGAAGGCTGTTGGAAGAGCCAGGACTTTGGGTGACTGTGGGGGTTTGTTGGTGTGGTGCATAGTGACTTTTGTATATAGTGTGATTAGTGTAAATAAACGTGGTGATGGAGGAAAACGTGTCTGCCTGCCTGTGTCCGGGACGCACCCTTTCACAACTGAAATAAGGAAAAGTATTTTTAAATGAATAATAATATGTACAGTACTATTTTCACATGCAGTTAATTATCACTTAAAAGTTACTAAGCCTGCATTGAGCAAGAGAGAGACAGAGAGACCGAGAAAATGGTTGGGTTGTGGGAATAAAAGAAATCTCTTGGAAAGTATCAGGCTTAAAAGATTTTGGTTTAAAGAGGTATAAAAAGTGTCTTTGTTTATAGCTGTGTGAAACCCTTAGGCTGTAAAGGAATATCTAATTCCTGTTATTCTCACAGTTTCCTCCGGGTACTCCGGTTTCCTCCCACAGTCCAAAGACATGCAGGTTAGGAGCATTGGTGATTCTAAATTGTCCCTAGTGTATGCTTGGTGTGTGTGTGTGAGCGCCCTGCAGTGGGCTGAGCCCTGCCCAGGGTTTGTTTCCTGCCTTTCGCCCTGTGTTGGCTGGGATTGGCTCCAGCAGACCCCCGTGATCCTGTAGTTAGGATGTAGTGGGTTGGATAATGGATGGATGGATGGATGTTATTCTCACATCTGTCAGAAAGGCATTAGTCTGCTTTACTTTGAGTGTCTATTCTGTAAGAAAATCTCTAATGTCTGTTATCAGAATATTAGTTTATTAGACGTTAAAATTTTTTTTTTTGGCAAAAGAAGCATGTCTGTATTTATTTATTTATTTTTTTTATATAATTTTACAAATTTTATTGTAATCATTCATACAAATCGATCAATTTTTACAAAAAATACGATTGACAAACAAGTCGACCCCCCACCCCTGAGAGAGAGAGCATGGCCAACAGGGTAATACTTAAGGCTTGTAAACATACCTAAATTGATGAGTTTAATAGGCTAGTAGAGATGAATGGAGAAGAAAAAGAAATGCAGAGATAATTGTTTCCTCTGTACTTTAAGAGCTTACTCTTAAATTTTATTGATTATATCCTGCCAGGTTTTAAAAAAAATCTGTACAGATCCTCTAACTTAATATTTGATTTTTTCCAATTTCAAATAGTATAAAACATCGGTTACCCACTGACTTAAAAGAGGAGAGTTAGGATTCTTCCAGTTTAGCAAAATAAGTCTGCGTGCCAAAAGTGTAGTGAATGCATTCTCAGTTTGTTTGTCCTTCTCCACTTTAAACCCAACTGTAAGAACACCAAACACAGCTGTTAATGGGTTAGGAGGGATTGTGACACCAAGGCTGTCTGAAAGGCATTTAAAAATTTGGTCCAAAATGATGTTAATTTGGCACAGGCCCAAAACATGTGACCCAGTGAGGCTGGGACTTGATTGCAGCATTCGCAGGTTGGATCTTGCCCTGGAAACATTTTGGACAGTTTTAGGTGAGACAGATGTGCTCGATATATAATTTTGAGTTGAATAATTGTATGCTTTGCACATATGGAGCTCGAGTGAAGTCTCTGCATTGCTACTTTCCACTCCCTTTCTGATATATTGATTGAGATCTTTTTTCCATTGTCCTCTTGGATCTTTGAAAGGGAGGGACTGTAAAATAATTTTATATATCGCAAAGATGGTGTCTAAGTCCTTGAAATTGAGCAATATTTTTTCCAGCATGGACGAGGGTGCAAGATGAGGAAAATCGGGCAGGTTCTGTTAAACAAAGTTCCTAATTTGAAGATAGTGAAAAAAATATGTAAAAGTTAACTTTGGAATGTAATTGTTCGTAGGATGCAAAGATGTTGTCTATATAAAGATCTCTAAGCAATTTAATCCCAAATTTTTTCCAGATATTAAAAACTGCATATGTTTGCGAGGGTTGAAAGAGGTGGTTCTCTTGTAGAGGTGCCACAGATAAAAGCTTCTCCATCTAAAATGCTTTCTACGTTGGTTCCATATTCTGAGTGAAGCACAACTGGGTTATTAGTATATTGCCGATACCGTTCATTTATTGGGGCACAAAGCAGGGAATATAAAGAAGTACTGCAGGATTTTACTTCTATTGCGGACCAGGCCTGTGTATGTTCATCTATTTGTGTCCAGGTTTTTATAGCTTGTATGCTTGCTGCCCAGTAATAAAACTGAAAGTTAGGTACATCCATGCCACCTTCTGCCTTAGGTCTTTGTAGGGTCACTCTTTGGATATGTGGATGTTTTGAGTTCCAGATAAATTAGGTTATTGTTGAATCTAATTGCTTAAAAAATTATTTATTAATGTATATTGGAATGTTTTGAAATAAAAAAGGAGCTTAGGAAGAATATTCATCTTAACAACGTTAATTCTTCCAGCTAGAGTGAGATGAAGGGTTGACCATCTATGCAAGTCTTGCTTAATTTTTTCCATACAGACGGCGAAATTTTGTTGATAAAGAGCTTTGTGTTTACTTGTGATGTGTACCCCTAGGTATTTAAACTTTTTTGCAATGATAAAAGGTAGGGTGTCTAATCTAATATTATATGCTTGAGAATTCACTGGAAAAAGTATTTTTATTCAAATTAATTCTGAGACCAGAGATCTTTTGAAATTCTGTAAGTGCTGTTAAGACTTCAGGCACAGAATTTTGTGGGTCTGATATATAGAGTATCATATCATCTGCATCTAGAGAAATTTTCTGTTCCAGTCCTTCTCTGATAATTCCATTTATCTGATCATCATTTCGACAGTGAGCCGCCAGTGGTTCAATGGCGATTGCAAATAGCAGTGGTGACAAGGAGCATCCTTGTCTGGTACCACGCTCTAGTTTAAAGTAGTCTGAACAAATGTTGTTAATACAAACTGAAGCTTCTGGATTGGTATACAGTAGTTTGATCCATGCACAAATGTTCGGGCCAAACCAAAATTTCTCTAATGTAGTGAAAAGGTATTTCCATTCAATCATGTCAAATGCTTTTTCTGCATCCAATGATAATAATATTTCTGGGGTGTTTCACTTTGTTGGTGAGTATATTACATTAAACAGGTGTCGAAGATTGGAGGATAAGTGTCGACCCTTGATAAATCCAGTTTGATCTTGTGATATTACAGAAGGCAGCACTTTCTCCGTCCTTCTAGCTATGATTTTTGAGAGTATCTTAACATCATTATTCAGAAGTGAAATTGGTCTGTATGATGCACATTGTAATAAGTCCTTATTTTGTTTAGGAAAGACGGTGATTAATGCTTGGCAAAAAGTTTGAGGTAGAATTTGATTGTCTCTAGCTTCTGTGAATGTTGCTAATAGGAAGGGAGCTAACTGAGCAGAGAATTTCTTATAAAATTCTGCAGGGTAGCCATCAGGGCTTGCTGCTTTCCCGCCTTGAAGTGACTTTATAGAATCTAGTAATTCTGATAGCGCCAGAGGTTTATACAGCTCCTCCACACTAAATGTATCTATTTGTGGTAACTGTAATGTATCCAGAAATGCATTAGATTGTGTGTTGTCTTCTTTAAACTCAGTAGAATATAAGGATTTATAGTAGTCTCTAAATGTGTGCATTATATTTTTATGGTCAATGATTTCATCTCCATTCGTGTTGGTGATTACTGGGATTGCATTGCGAACTTCTTGCTTGTGGATTTGTTGAGCTAAAAGCTTATTAGCTTTCTCTCTGTGTTCATAGTAATGATGTCTGGATTTATAAATTAGTTATTCAGTTTCTTTAGTTGTCAAGAGGTTGAGTTCTGAATGTAGAGCCTGCCTTTTCCTATGTAGAGCCTCGCTTGGAAGCCTGGCATGTTCTTCATCTATTCTAGTAATTTCGCTTTTTAGTTCTGATACTTTCTTGGTTTCTAATTTATTCCTGTGGGAAAGATATGAAATAATCTGTCCTCTTAAGAAGGCCTTTAGAGTTTCCCAGAGTATTCCTGCAGAAACCTCTGAGGATGTATTTGTCTCTAGGAAGAAACTGATTAGTTTGGATATAAATTCTGTACAGTTCTCGTCTGCTAATGGAAGCAGGTTAAGACGCCATCTACGAGATGAGTGTGTGGGGCATAGTGACTTTAGCTCCAAGATCACAGGTGCATGGTTGGAAATAACAATGGCATTGTACTTGCAAGATTTAATCTTAGGCAAGAAATTATTGTCTATAAAGAAATAAATCTATTCTTGAGTAGCAATGATGTACTGGCGAGTAGAAAGAATATGTTCTTGAGTTTTGGTTTAGAAACCTCCAGGGGTCTGATAAGTTGTGGTCAGTTACAAACTGTGTAATTGTCTTTGCAGTGTTAGATGTCATCCCCCTGTGACAGGAGTCCTATCTAAGAGTGGATTTAAAATACAATTAAAGTCCCCAGCCATTATAATTTTATGAGTGTTCACATTGGGAATGGATGAAAATACGTTTTGTATGAATTCCTTATCATCGACATTAGGTACATAAACATTTATCAAAATCATTTTACAGTTAAATAGGTTGCCCATGACCATCACATATCTCCCTTCCGGATCAGATACTACATCTGATGCTACAAATGAGACTGTTCTATGTATGAGAATTCCCACACCTCTAGTTTTCTTTGTAAAGCTAGAATGGAACATTTGGCCAGCCCAGTCCTTTTGCAGACAGAACAGATCCTTGCTTAGTAAGTGGGTCTCCTGTAAAAATACTATTTTAGCATTTGAACCTGTTAGGTGAGAGAGTACTTTCTTTCTCTTTAGTTCGTGATTCAGGCCTTTAACATTCCAGCTCACAAAGTTAACTGTCCCATCATGGAGATATTGATTCTGAGTTTTTGATGTCATTTTATAGTCTTAACTGGAAGTGAGACAGCTTTAACCTTAATTTCCTATTCCCCAAGAGTTATTGCCATACAGCCTATTGTTACGTTGGTAGTTATAATTATAAGGATTAAAAGGATAGATTAGATATAGCCTGCTCTCTTTTTCTCTCTCCCCCCCTTATCCCCCCACTTCACAAAGTCTCGGTCCTCTGACATACCTGGAGACAGAGCACATCCAAAGCAAAACAAGCCCCCATGCAGCGGCGTTTTAGGATTAAAAAGTAGAAATATCAATTGCCAATATAGTCTAAATACTCTATGCCTAAAATATAATCATTAACAAACTATGATTATATATAATCATTAACAAACTGTAAGCATAAAATATATAATATAATCTTCAGCAATCTTAAAGTAATAAGATAATAAACCCAGGGGGTGTTGTTAGAAAGTGGTCCAGGATAAGCATAGTAAGTCTTAATACAATAATAACAATAAACCAAGGGTATGATGTTAGACAGTCTCCTTTAGGGTAGTAAGAAAAAAAAAAGTTAATTTCTTCCACACACACATCTATAACTGTAATTAAAACATAAACAGAAAGCGTCCGAGTAATGAAAAGGATGTATAATTATAATACCCGTATCATTACAAGTGGATCAGACAGCAGGTGATATCTCCTTGCCATGCCATGACAGGATGCAACTCACTATTGTGTTTTAGAATAGTGTCGGGATCAGCTTTCTTAATTCCTTTTCTGCTTCCTCCTTGCTGGAGAAGATGTGGTATTGGCCTTGAACGTCCACTTTCAGTTTGGCAGGGTACAAGAGGCTGTATTTGATATCGGCTTGCCGTAACCGCTGTTTAATGTTGTAGAAGAATGCACATTTAGCAGCTGTTGCGGGAGAGAAATCAGGGAAAATACGAATGTGGTTATTTTCAAATATAATCTCTTGCTTGCGTCTGAGGAGTGCCATCACATCTAGCTTACATAATAATCTCTTGAAGCGGATAATAAAAGACCTAGATCTAAAGGTATTTGATCCACATATGCGATAAGCTGCTGCTATCTCGGTATCTGATTTAAAGTCGTCTCCAATTATTTTAGAGAATAGTTCAGCTGCGAATTTCACTGGGTTTGGGCTTTCACGATTCTCAGATAGACTAATATTATTCCTTCTGCTTCCATCTTCCAGAGCAGCAAGTCTGTCTCCGAGTTTTTTGCATTCGGAACTGGCAGCTGTTGCTTTTCCATCAGCGGTGGATGCTAGATTTTCGGCTATTTCAATTCGAGTCGTGAATGCCTGCCTAACATCCTCCAGCTGATTGGCAAGTGTGCTCAGTTTAGACACATTTTCCTGAATGTGCTCCTCAATTTTATCCAGCATACCATTAAAGGCCACCTCAAAGCGGATATATACGCGTTTCTCTGAGTCTTTGTTATCCTGCCACAGCTCTTGCAGCTCCCGCCACGGCTTCTCACTTGCCTTCTCGCTTTTCTTTATATCATTCTTTATGTCTTGCTTGAGCTCAGCGATCATCACCTTCAGTTCGGACAGATCATTTCTGCTTTCGAGCACCGTAGGTGAAGCGGCGGGCTCTATTACAGCCGATGTTCCCGGCTTGAGTGGAGTAGGTAAAAGCGCGGACTGCAAGGCCTTTTCCAGTTTCAAATGATCTTCTCCAATCGGCGAGCTATCCTGACCTGTGTCACTCACACATTCACTCCCCATTTCGCTCTCAACTGGAGATGATGCTGTGGACCGTGGTCCCGAGGAGTCTGGGCTTTCACCCATCTGTTCCAGGTCAGTCTCTGAAAGGCCGTACCTTAAGCTTGAACTTGGACTTGTCGGTCTGGGCTTGGATGCAGCTTTAGTTTCTGTTTCCATTTCTTTCTGAGCCCCTTTCTTGCCGACCATGTTTATATATGCTGTAGTAGAACCCTTGGGTTGGATAAATACAGGATATATCAGGATAATAAGGAAATAATACAAAAAATAACACCGCTGCTAATGGAGTTCCGCTTCAGACGTCCATCTCTCACAACGGACGAGACCAACCATAAAAATTTGATTATAATTTTGGAATTAATTTGTTTAAGAAGACAAACATCACCATGGGTTACTGTCATGCATTTGACTCACATGGGAATGCTTTCAGAAATAACTCCACTATTTTCACAGTCAAAGCCTGTCTGTGCTACATGTGCAGGAAGAAGCATTGTGCTTCTGATACAGTTACTCTTGGTAAACTGGTTTAAAAGGATGGAACCACTAGCAATTGAAGCATTAACGTTTTAAAACATACTACGCAGCTAGGTGATCCTGAAAAGCTAAGATGTACTGAGCTTGAAGAAGCCATCTGAAGATGTCATGCAGACTCACCACATACACAACCATTGGTAGGCATCAGATGTAATGGCAGTCAGGTAACAGATACCTGTTGGACATATTTAAGAGGACTAGATTTTGGCAATGGAAAGTGGCTCTTGGTATGTGGAAGAAGATTCTGTGATGCATAAAAAGCCAGAGCGTGAGCTTGCATGGGAAGCTGAAATGTTCAAGACAGACACCATGGGACTCGCCTCTGCCTATAACATCAGCTCTGGCACCAGACTCCTGGATTGTGGGTGATCTCTTTCCTATTCTGCAGCTGCTGCCCAAAGCAAACTGGGCAGACTTGTGAGACACCATTTGAGTTACGCAAATGCATGAGAGGATTGATTCCATACAACTGCAAATTGCAGAAAGGATGTGTTTGTTTTCTGGATGTGTATGCCTAGCAAAAATTAACAGCATTTTACATTATGACAAATATTCAGTGAAGTACGCTGAAAAATAGAACCCACTGACTCTATAATTCTACTGGGAAGACTCATTTGTACTGGCGTATATATTTAATGGCATACATGAATGTGTCAGATCTACTGTATTTACTTTTGTGAATATAACCAATTACCATGGAATATCTTTAGAAAAGTGTAACAAGAGTAGGGGGGCAAGGTTCATGTCTACACTACATAGGCCCTGTTATTTCACAAATTTTGGTGTTTAGTTAAATCCATTTTGGAAGGGTGCACGACTGTCAAGGCAGTGTCTCATCTCCCCACCTATCCATGATAAATTGTCATATGTGGACATGAACATGAACGTACAGTTTCAGATTATTACAGTAAAATATGAACTGAGGTGGTGAGAGTAACACAGCGCTTATGTGGCTACCAGTGGTAGTTTGTAATGCAGGGCATTGAGGTGCGCCCCCCAATATTTTAAAAATTCTGCTTAAATTAATTAAGTAATACAAAGTAATCATGAAATAAATTTGTTTATTTGCACAACATGTCTGATGGCACATGTCAACATCTATTAAAAATTGTTTCTGACTTGTGCTTTTTTAATTTCTTTGTCAATTACCTGTATTTCCTGAATGAAGGGAACTGGCAAAATGAAAGTGTATGTAAGTCCCTGATCTTTTGGTAAGCAGGTGACCGGAGGCTGCCCTTTGATTGGTTACTTTTAGATTTTTCTGGGGACACAGCTGTCTGTGCCCCGGTCACACCCACAGTTATTGGCAGCAAATTAGTATTGTTTTAGTTTTTTTTAATCTAATGTTATTTGACAATCGTCGACTCACTATTTCAAGTTCATGTCAATGGTTCACAGTTCACACCAACCATTAATGTAACTACAGGTGAGCAAGCATGACTTTATGGAGATGGCAACTTCAAGTGGAACTTTGGAAATCTTATTTCTTTAATGAAATTCCCTTTCATAAATCGTTCACTTGAAGAAAAAAATAATCTAAAGTAGTTTGGACCAGACCAATCTGATTTAAGAGTTCAGCAACAGGCAAGTGATCAATGGCAAGCTTACACATGGAGTTTTTCCACTCGTGTTATGACAAATGGAGTTGGCTAACGGGATGTGGTGTATGTAATGCCTTTTTTTGCTTTTTTGTTGAAGCGTTGTGGACAACAATGGGGGTATGAGACCTAAAACATCTTTCTGAAAAATGCAAGTGGCATGAAAAAAGCCGCACTGATCTAGAGCAGTGTTTTTCAACCAGTGTGCCACAGCACAGTGGTGCGCTGTGAGAGCTACCCCAGTGTTCCATGGAGATAATAGTGTAGCACTCTTGGGTTTGAACCTGAGACAGACCAGCACTGTGGTTGAGACCTGTATGAGGAGAATTGGTCTACCTGGAGAAGCTTGCATAAAAGCAGCTCAGTGATCGCTAGGTCGCACACACCACTTCAAGCACCTCAGATGCATCTCCAGGCTGCTAGAGTCCATCTGCCCTGGGTGTGTGGTCACCAGGGAGCCTCACAGCGCTGATCGATAGTGGGCACACGAGTTGTCCCTGAGGCAGAGAGGGGTGAAGCAGCTTAGAGGTGCCATCAAAGTGCTCACTACGAACACTGATCTCAGAGCTGCATTTTTACTGTCTTCTCAGGTAGTCGTCCCCCTTTGGGCAGTTGAGCAATACATACATATGTATTTGTGGTTAGTAAGATCATGGTGTGCCTTGGGATGATTTTGGTTACAAAAAGTGTGCCACTACAGAAAAAAAGATTGGGGAACACTGATCTAGACAATAGTATAAGGCTAATTTTTTTGGCAAGCTTAATGAAATGACTCAGCTTAATCAGAACGTAATTGAGAAATTTTCAGGCCTGAAGGAAAGGAGGGCAACATTTATGTTCAAGGAAATATAGGTATCCTAATCAGAAAGGCAGAATAAGATGTAGGTTAGAGTTGTCCTGTGGGTGTAGTACAAGACAGGTTGGGAGTGGATTATGTTTTAAAATGTGAGAGTTTGTGGATCTTACAATGTGAACTTGTGCCCAGGTGAAGCCTGGCAAACTTGCCTAGGATTGGACAGACTTGCAGCAAGTGTAGAATAAAATTAAGATGGAAATAATAAAAAAAATATCAATGGACTAGTCATTGTATGATGTGGATTTATGGAATACAGTCGAAATGGATGGTCATTTTTCAAAAACATTTCAAGTTCCCCAAACCTCTGTTATACAAGTAGTTCCCTTAACTATAAATATAATAATTTTTTAACATTATAACGGGTCTCTTACTTTATACTTGAGCACAAGGCTTCCAACATGTTAAACATATTTATAAAAATATAACAGGTCAGGTTTCAACCCTTATTTTTAAGTAACACAGTCCACAGTCTGGACTGTGTTACTGGCCCCGCCCACATTTTTTCGCCAGCCGCCAACTGGTGGCTACATCAGTGGTTCCTAGCTCCACATCACAAAAAGGAGACTTGACCCTTTTGTGTTGCTGGTGTCTACTGATTAACAAAAGCTATAAAACAAAACAATCTGACCCCCAGTCTGGTTATCTCATCCAGATGAACACTTTCAATGCTTTCTTGGTCATTCTAGCTCCATCACCATCAATATTGTTAACAAATCAAAATGGGTCCCTTAACTAGGCAGTGAAATGTGCTATATGGAATTAGCCTAACTACTGTACAAGTTGTAAAACAACAGATTAAATTTACTTTTGTTTTCAACAAAACATAATATTTCTCAGATTCAATTGTTTTATATTTTCACAAACAAATGTTATCTTCAGCAAAATGAATAAATGCAATGTCTTTAGAAAAGGAAAGAAGACGGAGTACTGTAAATGTCAGTTACTTAGGAAAAAAGTAAAAACTTCCAACTAGCGTGGAGGTGGAAAAAGTAAGAAAATTAACAAAGACACCCATGCAGATGACGGCATTAACTGCCTACAGGCAAAAAAGTTTCAAAGAAATTTAAAAACAAAAAGGCAGCTAAACATGTATAGCCTGTATGGCAAATGACTAAAGCAGGTTTAAAAGATCAATGGAGACATCACCTCCAGCCTTACTGTAAGAATACTGCTGCTTGAACTGCAACCTTTCACACAACTTTTTGTAGTGTTGCACCTTTAGAGTATGCACACTGCTGCAGATAATGAACTACCAAAACTGCAAGCTGTGCTGTGAATGAATATGGAGCTGTAGTCACTTCGCCCGCCAACCCCTGGGTCTGTACTACGCGCTAGGCTCTTTGTGGTTCTGGCACTCACGTATGGGGATGCGGATGTACAATTTAAACAATGGGAATTGTTGCATATGCCTAATAGAGCAAACTATTTTACATTACAGCGAGTAATTAGCTATATTTAAAATAGCAAAACATAATAATTTGAAAGTATATTATGTTTCATGTTGCATTACAGTTATTTGTTGCGTAATACGATTTCGTTCTTTTTGGCTTTGAAATTAACATGCAAATACTTTTTAAACTTACACTTTTACTGTAAAACTTCAGTAAAAACAATTTTTGGAATTAAATTTTCGTCAATATCACAATGAATTTTGATTCTGTGTTTGGACTTTCATCATGACAACGCAACATATAACTGCCTGTGATTGAATTTTGTTTCTTTCTCTCTAATAGATAAAACAACTTTTTTTTTTTCTTCAAATGTTTGTCTCTGAGATTTGTTAATTGTCTTTGCAAAAGCTATTCTAACAGGAAACTGTTAAAGTTTTAATACGAATGGCATATCAAGTTCTCCTTTGTTGTCTAATGTTATCCACGGAAGATGTACTACATTATCTTTCTTGGATAAATCCTTCTTTCTACAGTAATTAATGTGGTGGAAGACCAGTGGGTGTTAATGGTTGTAGATATTCTTTGTGATATTGTAAGTTCCACACGATCACCACCAACTGTTTCAGCATAGTATTGATACGCATTTAATCAATTTGCCGTGTAACCGATTGTCAATTATGGCGTTAATCCGTTTGATTTCATTGTTTCTCTGTGCTGGGATTGCCCATGTACTCATTTCTTCAGTTGATAACCCTTTGTGATGAAATTCTTTAATAAGATTTGGACATTATACATCTTCCTTAATTGGGAACTTAAAGTGAGGAAAATGTTAAAATATATAAGAGCTGAGAGAGCAGGAACTGTGTTTGTCAAAAGCATTCACACAAATGAGAGGTGAGAGGACCATACGTATGATTCAATATGGTTGAGAGGAGGGTGGGACTTGAAAAAATCTCTTGAAAAAAGTCTCATCTTGTCTCAGGATTTTTTTATATAATAGTGAAATATGCCCAGTTGTAATTTACACAATTTAGATACTGTAAAGAAAAACTAACATTACAGACAGGTTTTGAAATGACATAAAATAGGCAGTTCTGACATTGGGCTACATGAGCAGGGTGAATTAATTAATCTTTATTTTACATGGCACCATGTACAGAATAAACCATCATAGGACACTTACAAAGCTAGCTAGGATGCTTTATGAAATAAACTTTCAGTTATATGTTACAATTAAATGCTAAAGTGTATAAAAGAATTAGCAAAGAGGTAAGAAGAAAAAGGCATCAGAACAGTGAAGATGACTGAAATTCAAAGAAGAAGAAGTGGTTAAGATTCCACTGATGGAGCTTCTCAAACAAACCTTTGACAAGCATTCTAGAGGTTACTGAGTGTTAACGAAAATGTAGAAAAGGAGTCTTTAGAATTGTGAGGATGCAAATGTGTTTGGATCTTAAGGGAAATAATCTTTGTAGGTTTCCACTCCTTAATGAATAGCTGAATGCACCTTGAAAGTTAATAATAATAATTTTTTACATTTATATAGCGCTTTCTCACTACTCAAAGCACTCTACACACAGGGAGGACCCAGGAAGCAAACCCACAATCTCCTTACTGCAAAGCACCAGCACTACCACTGCGCCATCTGTGGGGATGGATTAGTTATAAGCTTAAGTGTCCTTTCTTGTAGTTTGTATGATTTTTTATTTATATATTTTTTGGTGTGTGTAAAGAAATAAGTCATGGAATGGAGGCAGGTTTTGTTATATATTTTTTTTATTTTAGAGATAAGTAAAGATGCCCTTCATTTCCATTTCAATGACTAAACGCAGCACCCCGAGGCACTTGTGCTAATCGCTGGAGACTTTAACCATGTGACGCTGGACAAAACATTACCTGCATTCTCCCAGTATGTGGACTGTAACACCCGGGGAAATAAGACTATTGATTTACTGTATGCAAACGTTAAAGACGCATACAGTGCCACCCCGCTGCCTGCGCTTGGGAAAGGAGATCATAACCTGGTTCTGCTTCAGCCTCACTACAAACCAAAAGTGAGAGTCCTACCTGTAACCAAACGATCATTCAGGAAGTGGACCCCGGAGGCTGAGAATACTCTGAGACAATGTTTTGGAACTACAGACTGGGATATCCTGCAGGGATCACATAGTGAGAACATTGAGGAGGTTGTTGACTGCACTACTGACTACATCAACTTCTGTATGGAGACTTTAGTTCCAGTAAGAACAGTACGCTGCTATGCTAACAACAAGCCATGGATTACAAGTGACATCAAGGGCCTTTTGAACCAGAAGAAAAAGGCCTTTAAAGACGGTGATCAGCATGAGCTCAAGCGCGTGCAGAAGGAACTCCGAGTCCAGCTCAGGGCGGCCAAGGAGCAGTACAGGAGAAAGCTGGAGCAGAAGTTGCAGAACAACAGCATGAAGGAAGTGTGGGATGGGATGAAGATCATCACTGGCTGCAGCTCGAAGCAGGGTGCCACCATCGAGAGAGACGTGAAGAGAGCAAACCAAATGAACATCTTCTTTAACAGGTTTGACCACCCTAACCCACTCTCACCTCGGATTACTGCACTCTCTACACATCCTTCTGCTGATACCAACATAGGAGAAGACATCCCCACCCACAATTACAGCAGCGCAAGTGAGCAGAGAGCTGAGGAAACTTCGTGCCAGCAAAGCAGCAGGTCCAGATGGAGTATCGCCACGACTGCTGAAGGTCTGTGCATCAGAGCTGGGGGGTCCTCTACAGCGCATCTTCAACCTGAGCCTGGAACAGGGGAAAGTCCCGAGGCTTTGGAAAACATCTTGCATCACCCCAGTCCCAAAGGTATCACATCCTGGTGAGCTGAATGACTTCCGGCCTGTCGCTCTAACATCACATGTGATGAAGACCATGGAGCGGCTGCTGCTTCACCACCTGAGGCCACAGGTCCAACACGCCCTCGACCCTCTGCAGTTCGCATACCAGGAGAAGGTGGGAGCGGAAGATGCCATCATCTATATGCTACATCGATCCCTCTCCCACTTGGACAGAGGCAGTGGTGCTGTAAGAATTATGTTTCTAGACTTCTCTAGCGCCTTCAACACAATCCAACCTCTGCTCCTTAGGGACAAGCTGACAGAGATGGGAGTAGATTCATACCTGGTGGCATGGATCGTGGACTATCTTACAAACAGACCTCGGTATGTGCGTCTCGGAAATTGCAGATCTGACATTGTGGTCAGCAACACAGGAGCGCCGCAGGGGACTGTACTTTCTCCGGTCCTATTCAGCCTATATACATCGGACTTCCAATATAACTCGGAGTCCTGCCACGTGCAAAAGTTTGCTGATGACACTGCTATCGTAGGCTGCATCAGGAGTGGGCAGGAGGAGGAGTATAGAAACCTCATCAAGGACTTTGTTAAATGGTGCGACTTAAACCACCTACAACTGAACACCAGCAAAACCAAGGAACTGGTGGTGGATTTTAGGAGACCCAGGCCCCTCATGGACCCCGTGATCATCAGAGGTGACTGTGTGCAGAGGGTGCAGACCTATAAATACCTAGGAGTGCAGCTGGACGATAAATTAGACTGGACTGCCAATACTGATTCTCTGTGCAAGAAAGGACAGAGCCGCCTGTACTTCTTTAGAAGACTGGCATCCTTCAACATCTGCAGTAAGATGCTGCAGATGTTCTATCAGATGGTTGTGGCGAGTGCCCTCTTCTACGCAGTGGTGTGCTGGGGAGGCAGCATTAAGAAGAAGGATGCCTCACGCCTGGACAAACTGGTGAGGAAGGCAGGCTCTATTGTTGGCATAGAGCTGGACGGTCTGACATCCGTAGCAGAGCAACGGGCACTCAGCAGGCTCCTATCAATTATGGAGAATCCACTACATCCATTAAACAGTGTCATCTCCAGACAGAGGAGCAGTTTCAGTGACAGACTGCTGTCACTGTCCTGCTCCACTGACAGACTGAGAAGATCATTCCTCCCCCAAACTATGCGACTCTTCAATTCCACCAGAGGGGGTAAACGTTGAACATTATTCAAGTTATTGTCTGTTTTTTTATCTGCATTTTTTATTTTTTATTACTCTTTAATTTAATATTTTTGCTGCTGGAATATGTGAATTTCCCCCTGGGATTAATAAAGTATCTATCTATCTATCTATCTATCTATCTATCTATCTATCTATCTATCTATCTATCTATCTATCTATCTATCTATCTATCTATCTATCTATCTATCTATCTATCTATCTATCTATCTATCTATCTATCTATCTATCTATCTATCTATCTATCTATCTATCTATCTAAATGCTAATTTTCACTATAAGGTAAAAGTACTAATCTACCCTAAGACATTTGCTGAATACTGTCCAAGGTATTTCCGGATCAGTTAGTATTAGTAATCCAAGATTATACACTACTGCATTATTGAATTATGAATAGTTTTTTTTTGTTTATTTTTTTATTACACAACAAAAATAAACTCTGCTCACTGGAGATACTGTAAAGACAAAATGCCTACTTCAATCTGGTAGCTAAAAGTTACAGCAGCTACAAAGGAAATTATTTACTGTTTTGTTAATTATTTTTGTTAAAGAGAACTAAAACTGTATAGAACAATATATCCAGTTCATGTTTTTTAAAATTAACTCTCACCTCTGTATAGGGAGTAACAGATGCAAACTGATGCTGAAGTTCCAGCAACTGAATGAGCTCAGCATGTTGTTTTGCAATCTCTGTCACAGCAGCTATATATTTCTCTGGATTTTCAGCAAATGCTTGTGCTGCCTCCTTTGAGCTGAAACTGTAGTATTTCTCCTTGTACTTCAAAATTCCAATGTTTGGATTACCTGTTGGATTGGAGAAAGTTAACTAATAATAGTATTTGTCAACTCAAGATTTCTAATATAATCAAAAAGTACAAGTGGCAATAATGACCCTGTAAGCCCATAAAACATATTGTAGAAGCCTAGGTATTTGTGTACTTCAAATATACATTTGCTACAATAAGAACATTCGGAATAATTTTATGTACATTTGCCTGTAACATAAAAAGCAGTTTCTGTGATCGCTTGTCAGTTTGTCTGTCCTCATGAAACCACTCAGATCACAGTGAACTGATTTTTTTTTAAATATCTGCCATTGAAAAGGAAGAGGAGTTTGCAAACTAATCTATCTTAAAAAAAGAGAAACATACTGTCTGACTTCAGTTAAGGATTAGTATACTTACCATTTCAAATTTAACTTAGAAGAGGTCATTTCAACTTTCCCAATTCCCAATACAAGTTAGCCTGCATGAGGTACATATACACGAAAAAAAAATACTTATCTAAAATTTAATGTAGCAGATTTATGTCGCTCTGCAAATACTAATGCACAAACATATTCTGTAATTATAGTATGCTATACTAAGAGCAACCTTATGGCTGCATTATTTACAGTTTACAAGTAGATCAGGTTTCAATATTTTTCTGACACTATATTTTATCAGCAAAGCTCCGGAACAATACCCATATTTATCAAGCATCTCAGAGTAGGAAAATGGCTCAAACAGGCTCAAAATTCTCAGATTCACGCAAATTTAGTCCAACTCTTAGGACCAATCAGGATAATTAGGAAAGATGAAAGGAACCTGCACAGGACAAGAGGGGGAACAAGATCGGATAGAAAACCAACAGAATGATCGTGAATGGGGAAACGAAAAAGAAATAACAGAGAGCAAGGAACAGAGGATAAAAGAAGAGAACATGAAAGATGGAAAGAAAGACAGAAGAGAGAGAGAGAGTACTCATGCAGAACAGAATGGAAGCAGGTGGTTGGGAGTGAGACTGCAGGAACCTGATCCTGAGGAAGGGATGCTTCTACTGAGTGATTGCTTGGGAGTAGGAGTGGCCTGTCATGAAGTGTACACACAGGCATTGAGGGATAGGTGGAGGAAGACATATGCAGCTTGGCACAGCGCCCCAGAGCTGGCGAAGGCTTGGCAGTGAAAACCCGATCCAGAAGTTGAAGTCTGACTACACCTGTCAGTTGGGCATTGCCTCGGTTCCCAGATCCAGTACAGGGTAAGCTGATGAGATGTTGGCATTTAGAAGTCAGAATTGTGGCTCATGATTTTAACCTAGTTTTAAAAGGATTATTATGGACTATTGTTAACCTCCACTATTGAACAATGTTTTTATGGATTATTTATGGATGGATGCACTGCACATTTGAACACTTGGTTTTTGATTGGTTTCAATAAAAGCACTATTTACTTTTGCACCTACCCCTTGCTGCATGTGTGTATCCTTATTTGCCTGGCTCATCTTGATTATGACTATTGACAGTGGTGGCTTCAAAAGGCTCTTGAACATGACATACAGCCTGCCTGCACTATCATACTCCCACATCCTCGTTTTTGCTTCCCTGACCACTAAAGCTACAGTATTTTTGTCCTGTTAGTACCCCTCTGCTGCTTTGGGAGTCTCCCATGCTAACCACTGTGGCAGGCGGCTGGGATCCATGCCCAGGCGGGACGCCCCTGCACACTATATTCAGGGGGAGCAGCCCTGGACAGTGCAGTACCTCTCCCTGAATGCTCGATGGCCGCCCCCCTGGGTTGGAGCAGTGCCTCAGTTTCCCACAGGGTTCCATGGGAATTGGAGTTGGGTGCAGCCCTGTTGGTCCCGCAGGCACCGCCAGGGGGTGCTGTGTTTGGGACTCCTGAGCCCGTGTGAGCAGCATATTCATCACATCCGGAAGTGCAGCCGGAACTCAGTGATGAAACACCTGGAGTACTTTTGGGTGAACTATAAAAGGAGCCAGCGACCACCAGTCAGCGGCCAGAGTCGGGTGGAGGATGACAAGGTTGCTTGGGAGGAGTGGTGTGCCTGTGAGACATAGGGAAGACATGCACCCATAAGGGAAGAAAATAAATAGTTTATTTATTTTACACGTGCCTTCAGTGTCCAATCTGTGTCGGGTCGGGTGCTATATAATGCCTTTTCTTACACCATACATGGAAGACCTCCATTGTCAGTTTGATGGCATCCCTCACCCATGGTGTCCACAATTGGGTCCTTGGGTTGTCAACTGAAGAGGCCCCTATGGCCTTTAGTCTACAGCTCTTTGCAGCTGTTTCCACAATGAAGACTTTGAACAAGGTCAATTCAGACTTTATGTCCCCAGCCTCCTCCAGGATGCAGGAAAAGCTCCTTTGGAAGTGGGAGTTGAAAGTATGTTGAACAGGATCCTTCCCCAGAAATTCCCAGTCAACTCCCACTATTCGCTTGGGTTTTCCAGGTCTATCCATGGGCCTCACCCACCCTCTGACGACTAGTTGGTGATCAGCTGACAGCTCTACCCTCTCTTCTCCCAACTATCCACAATATAAGGAAGCAAATTTGATGATACAATTATAAAACTGATCACAGATCTTTAGCTTAAGGTGCTCTGGTACCAAGTACACTTATGAGCTATGTTATGTTTGAACGTTTTGTTCTTTATAGATAAAACGTGTCTAGCACAGACGTCTAATACTGAAACACTGCTCATATTTATGTATGACATTCTTCCCAATCACACCTCTCCATGTGTCTCTATCGTTACCTATGTGGGCGTTGAAGTTGCGCAGCAGAACTATGGAGGCCCCAGCTGGGACCCTTTCCAGGATTCCTTCCAGGCACTCTAAAAAGCCTGGTACTTTGAGTCACCATTCAATGCACATATGGCAGTCAATGTCCTCTCTTCTCGTTCTCTAGGACAAACTCTAACATGGCATCAGCCAGGCAGAGGCTCAGTAAGAAGCCCACTCCTGCCCAACACATGTCCCCCTGGGCAACTCCAAAGTAAAGGATAGTCCTGCTTCTTTCGAACAGTTTGGTTCTAGAACCAAGCAAGTGAGTGGATATGAGTCCAACTATACGTAGTTGGTATTGCTCCATCTCACCCACCAATACCAGCAATCTCCCAAGAGTCAGTGTATGTGTTTCTGCCAAGTGTCTGCCAAGACCTTGGCCGTCAACTGCTGCCCAGGTCACATCGCACCTGGCCCTATTCCTCATATAGGTGGTGGGCCTTCAGGAGGGCAGTTCCACATCATGCCTAACTGCCAGGTGCTTGCCTGAGGACACTTCCCTAAGGCCTGGCTCCAAACAGAGGCCCATGCAACTCCATACTGTGCAGGGTGCTCTTTGTTCTTGTAGTAGTGCATTATCAGGGACTATAAATCTCTTTGACCCCTCACCCGGTGTCAATTTGTCATGAGATCCTACCAGGACCTTGTGCTCCAGACAACATAGCCCCCAGTTAAAGGACCAAAAAAAAAACTCAACCATGGTAAGATGCTGAATTGTGAAGAGGATGGTTCAACAATGAATGCCTTCTCCTTTCTTGATACAAGGCTTAACTTATTTTAAATGAAAGTAAGGTTGAAGTTGAAGAAGATACAGAAAGTTAGTTAATTAATATTTTTACGTAAGAGACTGTCACATTTGTGATGCTATGTAATAATTTTCGATAATTTAGAAGCATTTAGAAGCATTGTAACCATAGTCAATAATGTGGATTGGCCACATAGGTGGATATAGGTGGAGCAATCAAAAAGAAGAATGTCTTTATTCAAGAAGGAGGACTATTTGTGACAAACAGGGAGGGGCAGGTGTGCAAAACTCAGATGGCTATTTATAGTAAACCTCAAGGTACAAAAACAGGTAGATAGCCAAATATTCAAGTGGCTTGTAAACAGAGAGGGTTATGGGACACAATGTTATGGAGAAGAGCCTGCCCCAATAAAAATATGCTTGCCAGATAATTAAATAATATGACAAGCTTTGTGTGAAAAGTGAGAAAAGAACCATGGCCAAAATAGCTCAGAGAAAGACATCTCACATAACAAAATAAAAATGTATAATTTAAAATATACTGCTCAAGAACTACATTCATCACCACCATCATAAACAATTTAATGGCCAATAAGGTGGAATCCTTCAGATTTTTGGGTACAATTATCACAAACACTCTCAGAAGGGAGATTAGCACAACTCCCATCACTAAGAAGGCTCAGCAGTAGTTGTGCTTTTTATGCCAACTAAAGAAATTAAACATTTCCCTGCTAATCCTTGCACAATTTTATAAAGCCATATTTGAAAGTGTGATCATATTCTCCATTGTTGTTTGGTTTACTTAAGCAAGAGTCAACACCAAAAATAAACTACAGTGTTTTGAGGTCTGCTGAGAAAATAATTATCTTGCTCTTCCATCTGTTACAGTAACCTGTGTGCATCTAGTGTCACTCACCATGTCAAAAGGAACACTTTGTCCAAAAGCTCTCCTCTTGTAAATTCATAGATATTATTTAAAGCTAACCATGAATAGCAATAAAAGTCAAAATTAATATTTTGTAAATCAGTTTTAAAAATGACAGTCAGTCGGTAAGGAACTCCCAATAAAAGGCTAATATGTCATGTTGCTTAATCCAGACCAGGGTCGCAGTGGGTGCTGGAGCCTATCCCAGCTACCTTAGGGTGTAAGGCAGTAACAAACCCTGGACAGGGTGACAGTCCATAGCAAGGCCACAGTTACACAGAGCCAATTAGGATTCACTAATCAACATGGTACACACATTTTAAGGATGAAGCAGGAGCACTGGATTACCCAGAGAAAAACCCAGGCATACACTTTAAGAACAGGCAAACTTTACACCAGGCACAGTATTTGAACCCAAGACTCTGGATCCATGAGGAAATAGAATTCGCTATTGTACCATCACTCTGCCACAATAGTATGTATGCAATACTTCTGAAATCAAATAAGAAATAACATGCAAAAGGGTAATAATAGACTAAAAGTGTTCATTCTAAAGTTATCTCAAGGACTACTTTTAAAAAAACAGTTAAGTTCCTCATGAGATAGTAATGAAATACAAGTAACTGCAATGTATTTATGCAGTTAATAATCGGCTCAAAAAAACAGGCTTACAATAGAGAAAATATTTCTGTGAATGAATCCAAGAACCTGTGTGCACAACTTCTGTCACTGTTGGAAAATCTTTTTGATAAAATAATTGTGGTGCAGAATTCTATGCCTGGAGGAAGTGGGCTAAATTGAAAAACAGATTAACAAGACCATATCAAACTGAAAATAAACTTTTGATATTTGGTTTATTTATTATGTTTGTGTTTATTATGAGAGTACTGCTACTTTAAAAAGATACTAGCCAACCCGCGGCGTACCATACGCCGCATAATCAGGCAGCTTTTTTAATGATTTTTAAGCACAGGGAGAAAATTAACATTTGAAAAATCAGTAATGTAATAAATCACCAAGAAAAGTAACATTTCATGTGCCTACCCCCAACTCGTCACCTGAGTCGTTTTCCTCTTTGCACAGTCCACATGCACGTGTGAGTCACATAGACTTTTCATTGTTGTATGGCATGATTCATAGCCAGCAAACGTAGAAATCAGGATAATAACCAAGCAGCTAATAAGAATACACAAAGGGGTACTAGTCTAAATAATTCAGTATGATGGTCCAAAGTTGCCAGACTTTCTTTTTAAAAATTTCATACTCTACAACTGAGTTAAAATAATTGGAGATAGTTCACAAAAACAGGTGGGTAAAATAAATCCAATTACAATATCAGTAGAAGCCATATTCTATATACTGCACGCATTGATACTTAAAAGACCATATAGTGTCAGATTAAGTGTATCTTTCTAGTATGCTCTCTTTTACATTTGATGCAATCTCATCCTTCATCACAATAGATGGGGACTGTCATTCATAAAGAAGGTGAGGTAGGTGAATAATCATTTAATGTTTTCCAATTTTAACATGCTAAATTTATGCAACAAATACACAGTACGTTGAGTCAATTACTGTGACAGCTGTATGGACCATCCATAACACAGAGTGGTAATTTCTGTGTGTTTGCTTTGATTTAGGCCAATATCACATCTCTGTCCTGTGTGTTTGTTTATATTATGAAATTGTCCACTAATGTGCAGTAGTCCCAACAGTGCATTTTACAGTCAGGCATGCAGTTTTATGAACTTTTATTTTCATGTCTGTGTGTATTACATGTGAATATTCTCTGTATAAAACCTGAGACTAAAATGTTCTAAGAACTACTATCACCCTCTTGTATTGTTTGTACTTCTTGTTGCCAGAAGGTGGTAGCATTTTTAGTTAAGCAATTATAATCTTGAAATAGCAAAGTATTACATTCATGTGTTCAGTTCTGTATTGTAGTACACTGCCACATATGGGGTATTAAAAAATAAATTAAAACGAGGTTGCTATCTATCATATTATAAGTGAAACATACATTAGTGGGAGAGGAGGGTGTCTTGCTTATAACCGTGATCCAATCACCATTGTCCAATTATGTCAGAGTCCCTTTTCATGAAACACCAGAAGAGATACAGCTAAGTAAGCTTTTTCCTCAACTACCTACAATATACCAGGAGATAGCACAGAGCAAAAAATACAAGTGTGAACTGAACAAAATTGCTTTGAGTGTTGTATTGTGTTGTCTGAGGGAAATAGGATGGATTAATTACCACCTTTCATGTTCTCTTTTCATGATGAAGAAAGAATGTAAGCAAAATAAGTGAATATATAGTAAATGTTGACTTGTAATGGAAGAAATCAGACAGAGAGACACAGGAAAAATAGATTGTGTTACTGCTGAAATAGTACAGCACTGTGCCAAAGATGTAGCTTCAACTCAGGCTAAAATTGTATTATTTCCATACCATGTTTTGTGTCTGAATTTACAACTCTTGAATGGATGCAAGCACACTACACTGAGGTCATTGACTGCTCTACTCTGCTGATAATAAATATTAGGCAAATATAGCTATTATGTCAAGTACTTTCTGAGAGTGCTTAGTATGAACATTACTGCTTAATATTAATAAGCAAATACTGGAAACACAAACCTGAAAATAGCAGGCCATCCTTTTCAACAAGGGTATACCCACAAATTCCCCTGTACTGAAGTGGCAGATGATGAAAGTTAGCAGTTGTCTCAGGGAAGAACCAGTCCTGTTTTTTATAATCAGAAGGGTCAATTCGATCACCTTATGAAAAAAAATAAAAAGACCGATTTAGAATTACTGAGCAAGGCCAAATTCAACTAAACAAATATCCAAACAAAACTCTCACATCAATACAAATTATGAAATAAGTATACTGCAAGCAATGATTAAACAGCCTAGTGAAATGCAAAAGGCTGTCAAAATGCTGTATTACATTACCAATCTTTATCATTTAACTTTTATTGGTATATAAAATTAGCATTTACAAAAGCAGTGCTTAACATTACATTAATTGTGATAAAGACACATGAAAAATACAAGGAAAAAGTATAGTACAGGCACTTCATTGTTTCATTGATTTTTTTATGGCAACACACTACAGACTTTCAAGGAAGGGAACAATGATCAGAACTCTGACAAAAATATTACCGTCAATAATTTTTAATACTTGTAATATATTTAAAGCAGCATTTTAATAACTATCCATTTACAGTTTTGGAATTGCACTCATTTCAAAACATTACCAAAATGTTGTCACAAGTTACAGTAGCACAGAACATTACATACAGCAGCACATTTTGAATGTTTTCTCCTTCCCAAATGCCTTAATCAAACATTTGTAGCCACTTGTGCATAAGACTGCCATGTTTAAAAGTTGTTTGTGTACATTACAGTAAATCCACAAGTCAATCAAAAGCAATAATGGAATTTTTACATAACCAAGTGTATCTTCTTTCAATTAAATCATAAGATTTTATGTTGTCTGCTCTCTTTCATTATTAGAATATGTGATTTGCACACATATACACCGAGGTGAGCCTCACGTCACAACTGAATGAATCTGCTTTTATTACCTACAGTACTTCAAGCCACAAGGCTCACTACCATTGGATAGCTGAATTTCAGCTCATTCTAATGATGTACAATTGTTTAAGACTGGTCATTTACATTACATGTCAAAGCTCTGAGTAAAAGACAAGAAATAAATGGCATGTGCGACAGCTCATTTACGTAACGTTATGCACAAAGCTTGAGTCAGATTCTGATCACAGTTTTGACTCTACTGAGAACAATGTGTTTCATGAAGGACTTGATTCTACGTTTGATTTGTAAGTACTGCTTAGTATGACTCTGAAGCATTGTGTAGTGCAGTTTTACAGTTCAAGTGTCATGGCTTCATAAGCAGACTCTGTCTGCTGCACCTTCTCCCTATGTTAGTTCACTGAGCAGTGGTCTTTCAGTTTCAAATTAGAGTTTAGGCAGTGTTCCTTGGAGTACCTGTGAGTACTGTTACATTTTACTTGTGCCTCTTGGTATCTGACATGGAGACCTTCCCCCTTTGACCAACTGACACTATATCATTCCGCTTGCATGGATGTGCTGTGAACACATGAGAGAAAAAAAAAGACATTTCTGCTAGTGGCTTGTTCATGATATTATCCTTCCGCCCCATGCCCACCTCACCAAAGGGATCGACTGCACTCTGCAATATTTTTTATCCCATTTTTAATCCCACTCACCCCTGGAACCACCACTCTGAGTCAGAAATGTGTGTGATTGCAAATGGGAAATAAAATTGATTGGTAAACTGAGCAGGATTTAAAACAGGATAAAAAATCTCACACAGCTCTGTTGATCCTTTTGGCGGCAGTACCAGTGGAAGGGGGTGGATTACACTGTGTTACGACCCATTGACTACCACATATGACTCAAAACTGTCCAAGAAACATTTTTTTAGGTATACAATCAAAGTAAAACGTATGTGAACCCTTTGGAATTATCTGGTTTACTGCATGAATTGGTCATAAAAAGTGATCTGATCTTCATCTAAGTCACAGGTACTGATATACACAATGAGCTTAAGTCAATGACACACAAAACATTCTACTCTTTCATGTCTTTATTTTACAAACGCATTCAACGTTCACAGTGGTAGTGGAAAAAGTAAGTGAACCTTGGGATTTAATAACTAGTTGACCCTCCTTTGGCAGCAATGACCTCAACCAGGTGCTTCCTGTAACTGCAGATCAGACCTGCCCATCATGCGGGGGGGAGTTTTAGCCCATTCTTCCCTGCAGAACTGCCTTAACTTCCATATTCTTTGGTTGTCTTCTGTGTATGGCTCTCTTCAAGTCATTCCACAGCTCTGACTGGGCTACTCCAAAAGGTGGAGTTTGTTCTTCTGATGCCATTGTGCTGTGGATTTGCTGCAATGTTTGGGGTCATTGTCCTGTTGCATCACCCAGCCTCTTCTGAGCTTAAGTTGACGGACAGACACCCTCACATTATCCTGGAGAATTTGTTGATAAACTTGTGAATTAATTTTCCCCCCAATGATGGCAGCTGTGCAGGCCGTGATGCAGCAAAGCAGGCCCTAATCATGATGTTCCCTCCACCATACTTTACTGTAGGGATGTTGTTTTGATGTTGATATGCAGCGCCCTTTTTACACCAAATGAAGTTCCGCTAGTTCTGCTTGTTCCTCCCAAATAGTTCAATTTTGGTTTCATCACTCCACAAAACATTTTCCCAGTACCGTTGTGGAGTGTCCAAGTGCTCTTTCGCAAACTTCAGGCGTTCAGCAATGTTCTTTTTTGATAGCAGTGGCTTCCTTCTTGGTGTCCTGCCATGGACTCCTTTATTGTTCAATGTTTTGCGTATAGTTGACTCATGAACAGAGATGTTAGCCAGTTCTAATGACTTCTTCAAGTCCTTTGCTGTCACTCTAGGGTTCTTCTTTACCTCATTGCTGACTTTGCGTTGTGCGCTTGGGGTCATCTTGGCAGGGTGCCCACTTCTAGGCAGAGTAGCCACAATGCCAAATTGTCTCCGTTTACAGACAACTTGCCTAACAGTAGACTGATGAATATCTAAAATCTTTGAGATGACTTTGTAACCCTTTCCAGCCGTTATGTAGATTAACAATTCTCGATCGTAGCTCTTCAGACAGCTCTTTTGTGTGAGGCATGATTCCTATCTGGATATGCTTCTTGTCAAAAGCTCAAACTCAAACTTTATAGTGTTTTTTATCAATCAAAGTAATTCTAGGCCACACCTCTGAACTTGTTTCATTAAATGGACTCAGGTGTGCTAAATTCTGACTGCAATGAGCTTTTTAAAAAGTCATTAGCTTAGGGTTCACTTACTTTTTCCAACCTTCAGTTTCACAGTTTGAATGATTTATTCAATATGGTCAAAAATTCTCTGAAAATCTGTGTATTTTTAGTTAT
Source organism: Erpetoichthys calabaricus (assembly GCF_900747795.2). Lineage (NCBI taxonomy): Eukaryota > Metazoa > Chordata > Cladistia > Polypteriformes > Polypteridae > Erpetoichthys > Erpetoichthys calabaricus. The sequence goes on along the minus strand of NC_041396.2, from coordinate 172,011,717 downwards.
AGGAGACTGTGTCTGTTCATTATTGTGACTGACATGAAGATACAACCATGTTTTATATGGGAATTAGACATAAATATAGATAATTCCTAGGGGTTCACATACTTTTTACTTTGACTGTATATGTCTCAATGTCAGTGCTACCAGCAAAGGCACTGTGCCCGCCCCAGTAACCCAGCACTGGAAGAAGCTGGTATGGAAATGTATGTATTAAGTTTATTCCTGAGGTTATATGTTAAAAAAAGCAACAAGAAAAATAAATAAATAAAAATGCACTGAATTTCTGTATGGCAGCTAAAATAGAAGGCAGGAGATTTTCAGAAGGTTCAGAAAATGGATGGACTGACCAATGTGCATTTTTTGAAAAGTGATATTTAGAGGCCAGGACCTCAGTTTAATAATATGTTTAAAATGAACTTGTGTAGGACAAACTGAAATGAAATATTTCTTGTTATAGCCAGTTCTGGCTTAAACAGTAGCTGTCACGCACTCTCATTGACAGCTAAAATGTATTAATTTTTCATGGTCAGGCCCTTTGTACCTTATCTGAAAAGAATCATCAATACTATATTTATTTATTCAACACTTTTATCCAAAGCGACTTACAGTACAACATTTGAAATACAATTGGTTTATTTCTTTTGATTCTCCAATTGTAGCAGAGGCAGGTGAAGTGATTTGCTCAGGGTCATACAGTGTCAGTGGTGGGATTTGAACCAATGACCTCAAGGTTTGAAGTCCAAAGCCTTAACCATTGCACCACACAGTCTGCCATACTACACCTGTAACATCACAGGGACATCTCTCATAGAATAGAACTTTGCACCAATGGTCAACCAAAAGTATGGACTTTTATGCACCCAAGAAACCAATGGCAAAACTACTATTTCTTCCTTTAAAAACCCTTGTAAGACCCAGATTGCCTTACTTCTTATCAAGCTTACAGATCTCAGCCTAGTTATAGCTTTGGCTATTCACAGACAGAACCCCTAGCTTATAGGGTGTTGTACCGCCCACAACAAGAAGCTGCAACTGAAGCGAAGAAGGAGACAAGTTCCCAAAATGAAGGGAAGCACACTTATGATCCTTTCACATCTTTATAGGAAGCTGACCAGGAAAGGAAAAAGCATTGCTTACACCAGAACTATAAAAACACCCACTTTGATTCTGAGAACTATTAATTGTAACTTACTAGTTAGTACAAAACCAGCTAATGCACTGTAATATTGGTGTAACTGTAACTTAATGTTAATAATCTTTGTGACAGATATGTTTTAGCTGACTTTTAAGTCTTCCTATATCCAGTAAGAAAGCGCAGAGCAGCAGGTCATGCCCATATGCATACAGAAACTCTGTGTGTGGGGAGGTAAGCTAGTGCAGACTAGCTGTGAGTAAATGACCACCACTCAAGGCCAATAGAAGCTTCATAACCAGCTAAAGAACTTATCTATCTTAACCACATGAATTGAAAGATCAGAATTCATAAGTTAACTTTTCTATTGGAGAGAAAAAGTTCAATTTCGTTTTGGTAATTTTATGTTTTGTGTTGTTTGTTATTAACTTTCACATATATATTTATATGTTTATATATATATACTGTATATACTTGCATATATCCATCTTCTATTATCCTTATTTTATAAATAAAATCTATTATTGTATTTAGTTCAACAAGTGTGTTTGGTTTATTTGTAAAAATAAGTCTGTACAACAGAGAAAGTGAAAATGTTAACATAGACTTTCACAGATATATGAGCCATTTTTATAAATTGTTCAGATCAATTCATATTTCTGGTATCCCGGCCAAAAAATGAAAAGGAGACCCCTCACTCCACCTACATAAATTTGGTGTCCCCCTTTGTGAGCACCTTGTTAATTATGTTAAATAATTACGAGCCTTGCAGAAAGAAAAAATGATCATTATTAACTGAGGGATTAACCCTTCTTGGTTCCTACACATAACAGCCTTCTCATTCGCATCCATCCATCCATTCATCCATTATCCACCACTTATCCGAGGTCGGGTCGTGGGGGCAGCAGCCTAAGCAGGGAAGCCCAGTCCTCCCTCTCCCCGGCCACCTCTTCCAGCTCCTCTGCAAGGATCCCGAGGCGTTCCAAGGCCAGCCAGGAGATATAATCCCTCCAGCGTGTCCTGGGTCTGTCCCATGGTCTTCTCCCAGAGGGGCATGCCTGGAACAACCCCCCAGGGAGGCATCCAGGGGGCATCCTAACCAGATGCCCGAACCACCTCAACTGACTCCTCTCAATGCGGAGGAGCAGCGACTCTACTCCGAGTATCTCCCGGATAACTGAATTCCTCACCCTGTCTCTAAGGGAAAGTCCAGCCACTCTGCGGAGAAAACTCATTTCGGCCGCTTGTATCCGCAATCTTGCTCTTTCGGTCACTACCCAAAGCTCGTGACCATAGGTTAGGATAGGAACATAGATCGACTGGCAAATCGACAGCCTCGCCTTTTGGCTCAGCTCCCTCTTCACCACGACAGACCGTTGCAGAGCCCACATTATTGCAGATGCCGCACCAATCCATCTGTCAACCTCCTGCTCCATTCTTCCCTCACTCGTGAACAAGACCTCGAGATACTTGAACTCCTCCACTTGAGGCAGTACTGTGTTCCCAACCCGGAGAGAGTATTCCACCCTTTTCTGGCTGAGAACCATGGCCTCGGATTTACAGGTGCTGACTCTCATCCTCGCTGCTTTGCACTCGGCTGCAAACCGCTCCAGTGAGAGCTGGAGGTCACTGTCCGATGAAGCCAACAGAACCACGTCATCCGCAAATAGCAGAGAAGAGATTCTGAGGTCACCGAACAAGACCCCCTCCGCTCCTTGGCTGCGCCTAGAAATTCTGTCCATGTAACTTATGAACAGAATCGGTGACAAAGGGCAGCCCTGGTGGAGTCCAACCTCAACAGGAAACGAGTCCGACTTATTACCAGCAATGCGGACCAAGCTCCTGCTCCTCCTGTACAGGGACTGAGTGGCTCGTAACAACGAGCCTTGTACCCCATACTCTTGGAGCACACCCCACAGGATGCTTCAAGGGACACGGTCGAATGCCTTCTCCAAATCCACAAAACACATGTGGACTGGTTGGGCAAACTCCCATGCCCCCTCCAGGATCCTGGCCAGGGTGTAGAGCTGGTCCAGTGTTCAACAGCCGGGACAGAATCCGCATTGTTCTCACTCAGTAAAAATTCAGTAATGTGAAGATTAATGAAGAAAAGTCTTCTCACAGATATTGGAATTGAAATTTGCCTATCTGCAGTGGGTTGGCACTCTGCCCGGGATTGGTTCCTGGCTTGTGCCCTGTGTTGGCTGGGACTGGCTCCAGCAGTCCTCCGTGACCGTGTGTTCGGATTCAGCGGGTTGGAAAATGGATGGATTGATGGATGGAAATTTGCCTATGGTCACATAGCACAAAGCATTAGAAACCAAGAAGAATGATTAAATCAATACATGTTAGCAACTAGTCATTTTAAATTTAAACATTCCATTATTTTTAGTGAATTATGTTTTAAAGAAAAACAAGGGAAAAAACACAAAATATTACAAATCAGAATGTAGTCAATCAACTTGTAAATGCCCATCAAGTGCAATTTTTCACATTATTATGTGAACTAACATAATTGAAATTATGAAGCAGATAGAGAAGGTGCAAAACAAAATAAAACTACGAATTTTACAAGCACACTGTCAAGAGAAGATACCCCTAGTACAATAAAATTAGCTGTAATTTGTGTATACAAATCTATGACTTCAGTTCGTCTTTCCTATTTGTGGCCACCAGGTGGCAGTATTACACATAAAGATAACTTGCAGATGCATTTAAAGTACAGTACACACAATGACCCAAAGTATACAGTATACTCAAGCTACACATTTTATTATCTATTAATTTAAATATTAAATGAGACTGATGCAGGAGGAGTGAATGAATGAATTGCTTTGTTTTGATTTTTTTCACTGAAATGAACCACATTTAGAAATTATTTTAACCCCAATTAATATACTAAAATTTTGAATAACATTTGTTACTGTATAAAACAAAAAGAGATTTCTAGACTATGCTTTCCATTTAAGAATAGGAACTTCTTTGAAAAAAAAATATAATTGTTAAGCAACTACCGGTACTAAAATGTGCCTCAATCGGGCCATCTTTGTCAACAATGCACAGTTTTTAATTGGGTAGAACAAAAACCTCCAAGAATTTCACAAATGTTTTCTTAATATTACTGTATTTTATTGTTTAGCATTTTAGCTAAAGGATAAATTCAGTACATTTCAAGTCAAAGGTATTTCTTCACCTACATAGTATATTAATTTGCCACATAAAATTCTCAAGTGAAACATTTTTTTTTATAAATTTTTAAAATTCTTTGTTCTAGCAGCATACAATGAGGCTAATGGGTGCATGGGTCTGTAGGTGAATGAAAAAAATCTTAAAACTAAATACGCCCATTTTTCCAGCCAAAAATATTATTGAGTATTGATCCATGTCTTCAGATCACATACATGTTGCAAAACAGAGTATCTACAGTATGTTTTATTATATAAAATAATAAGATAAAACCCTGTTGTGACATTCAACAATTTTTTCCTCCACCAAAGAAATGAATTCACCTTGGAAAGTCATCACCAAGTGCTACTGGCACAAAATGTTGACACTCAGATGTGAACTGCTGTCTCTGTACTGTAGACAACTAGGCAATGATAACAGAAAAGGTCATGCTTACAAATCGTTTATATTCTTTCACTGTATGGAAGCTTATTATATTATTTCAGTGGCCACTTTCACTACATGGCGACACATGTTCTTGTCTCACTCTGGACAGAAGCATCCTGTAGGCCACTCTTTTCTTCAACTCCTCAGTGGCAGGTATGCATCAAGATCACAATCGTGAGTTACTGCTAATAATGCCTACAAAGAAGGTGATAGTTTACAGACTCAGCATATTCTGTGTCTGTGTCCCCACTATCCCAGTGCTGGTGCCGCCATTCAAGGAGCTTATTTTATTCCAATTTCTCCGGGTAGCATAAACTGTCATTCCTGTTTCACAGTACCAGAGACTAAGTTTAACACATTCTCCCTGTGAATTTATGGATTAATTAGTATCTGTGTATGTCAGCGAGTTTATTCATTCAAACACATTTGAAGTTTTTTTTATTATCATATTCTCCTCAATAGCGACTCATTGTGTATTCAAAAAGTCGATAATTGGTTTGTGACACTTCAATCTGCTCTTAAGGACACTTGGCCCTTTCAAAAATCTGAGGCTTTTATTAAAAATACATTACAATGCAATCAGTTTATCTCAGATTTATTGTTATTTCTACAATGAAACTCTTAATGTGCTCTTGCCACTTAGCGTGAATCCCTCCTGTAGACTATGCAAAATAACAACACAGAATGTAATAGGTGAAAAGTAAGGGCTGTTTCAGAAAAAATAATCATATGATATGGCATGCATCTCTCTTTATGCCATTACAGAACATAAATGTTGATAAAATAGAAGCAAAAAGTAGTATAGTATAGCTTGGTGCTGGAAACATGATGGAGTTGTAAATAACTCCATCTATGATGGTGACTGTGAGCAGACAAGCGGTTAAGAAATGCATTCTTACCTCAAAAAAAAATAGTTCAGAATCTGTGATAAAATTATTATTACTAGTTTCCTTTCTCCCGTGACCCTGTGTTCGGATTCTGCGGGTTGGAAAATGGATGGATGAATAGTTTCCTTCCTATACGTAGAAGGTATACTTTATTAAAATGAAATCTTTACTGCTTCAAAGTGGAGTATTTATAAATTTTAAAGCTTTATTTAATTTGCTTATGTACCCTTCATCCCCATTGTAAGCTGCAAGAACAGACAGGTATTTTTAAAATGTATTTAAAGAATTCTTCACTTTATAACACAATTGTATGTGGCAAATGAATATATTTTTTACTGTGGTGAAGAAAAAACTTGAAAAATACCTCACACAGTTGTCAGTGTTTATGTATCTGTTTGCTGCTATTTTATAAATAAGCTCTGTTGCTTCTTTACATTTTACAAAGGATGTCCTGTGAAGACAATACTAACCTGATGTTTCTTCAGTTCTTTGTTCATCTGTTTTTACCTCATTGCCCTCCAAAAGCTGCTCTATTGTGCTGTCTGGGAAGAGCTGTGAGTGTAGGCACAGGAAAGGCTCAAGATTGGCTGCTATGTTGCTGAAAACAGTCAGGAGAACCATCTCATCTTGGAATGCAGACCATAGATGTGACAATGCTATGAAATGGGGCTAAAGTAGATATGGACATTTTAAGCACTTTACATTATACAACTTACAGAACATTGCCACATAGCAAAGTAAAATACATGGCTGCACCATTGTGAAGTAGTTTGTTCCACCTCTATACTTACATACACTTGAGCAGTAGGAACTGCAGTTTTTGTGCGCACTGTTGATTTCAACTGCTCCATCCTCACTCCAAACTGTTGCTGTAGTGATTCTACTTGCTGTGCACATGTAATTATCTCAGACTATTAAAAATGGGGAAGGTAAGTAAGATAAAAAAAAAACAAATAGCAAGAGTAATTAGCTTGCTATGGTACACATGCAGTTTACAAAGTACAGTATGTAAAGATAAATTAACAATAAAATTAAATGTTGCCATTTTCATTGATTTTAAATTGAAGTTATTTTGATTGTTCTTTAGTAAATAACTAAGAGTACAAATTTAGAGAATAATGTTAGCACACTACACTTTTTATTGAATGAATTTTATTTCTTTTTGTAACATTAAAAGGCAAGCCACATCAAAGTGCTGCTGAACAGTAAGACTGAAATAAAAATAATGAATACAAAGAAAAATTTAGACAAAGGAACTAACTTCTGTATTATAATTGTTACATGTTTTCTGTTACTTACTCAAGGCAGCTTCTACTCTTGACCCCTGGCTATTTAAATTATAAGTCATGGAATACAGACCTGCCCTATCCTACCTGCCTTAGCCTACCCTATCTGCCATTTGGAAAACTCAAGCAAAATCTTTGACACTAAATACTAAGATCTTTTGCAAACTTTGCAAAAACATAACTGACTTCTGTTCTGTACTTTAAAAGAATAAAACAGCCACATGCTGTCATCAGGAAAATTTAGTAAGACAGCAATGCAAATGTACATATATTGTTTTGCACACATCCATCGCATCTGTACATTGTATGTATTGTATGAAGGACTTTGTTAAATGGTGCGACTCAAACCACCTACACCTGAACACCAGCAAAACCAAGGAGCTGGTGATTGATTTTAAGAGGCCCAGACCCCTCATGGACCCCATGATCAGCAGAGGTGACTGTGTGCAGAGGGTGCAGACCTATAAATACCTGGGAGTGCAGCTGGATGATAAATTAGACTGGACTGCCAATACTGATGCTCTGTGTAAGAAAGGACAGAGCCGGTTATACTTCCTTAGAAGGCTGGCGTCCTTCAACATCTGCAATAAGATGCTGCAGAAGTTCTATCAGATGGTTGTGGCGAGCGACCTCTTCTATGCGGTGGTGTGCTGGGGAGGCAGCATTAAGAAGAAGGACGCCTCATGCCTGGACAAATTGGTGAGGAAGGCAGGCTCTATTGTTGGCATGGAGCTGGACAGCTTGACATCTGTGGCAGAGCGACGGGTGCTCAGCAGGCTCCTATCAATTATGGAGAATCCACTGCATCCACTAAACAGTGTCATCTCCAGACAGAAGAGCAGCTTCAGCGACAGACTGCTGTCACTGTCCTGCTCCACTGACAGACTGAGAAGATCGTTCCTCCCCCAAACTATGCGACTCTTCAATTCCACCCAGGGGGGTAAACGTTAACATTATTCAAAGTTATTGTCTGTTTTTACCTGCATTTTTATTACTCTTTAATTTAATATTGTTTTTTTTTTTTGTATCAGTATGCTGCTGCTGGAGTATGTGAATTTCCCCTTGGGATTAATAAAGTATCTATCTATCTATCTATCTATCTATCTATCTATCTATCTATCTATCTATCTATCTATCTATCTATCTATCTATCTATCTATCTATCTATCTATCTATCTATCTATCTATCTATCTATCTATCTATCTATCTATCTATCTATCTATCTATGAAACACCTCCATCTAATTGTATAAAGTGCTGAAGCCAATTTTGCCAATATCAGACAAAAAGCAGGAACTGTCCTCTGACCATTGCAGGACATACGCACCTAAATTCATAGCAGTGTCCTCCAACATCCTAACCTGCATGTTTTAGGATGTTTTCAGAACTTGGAGTACTCAGATCCTAAAAAATGAAGATATGTGGAGACCATGCAAACTCCACACACGTTATATCCAGTCCTAGATTATAACAGGTTTTTTTTTCCTGAAATTGTGAGGCAGCAGCACTAACCATTGTGCCATAATGCTACTCACTTGTTTTTGTTCTTTATTCATAACTAATCATCTTGTATATCATTAGGCCACATAATTCAAGTAATTGGTTGTGAATCCTATTCTGGACATAAAATGTTGCTGCATCATCTAGCACCTCAATCAAAAAATGTCTGATAACTATATAATTATAATTTTAAGAACATGAAAATTTAACAAACTGATGCATTTTGAAGATGACTTTTTGAAACTCATTCCAAAGTATTATTATGATATCTATAATATTGACTACAAGATTCAAGGATTCAGAATGTAAAAATAAATATGCTTAGATACCTCGGCTATGTAATTAAAAGTACTGGGGAAGGATGTATGGCAGATAAAAGAAAAGATAGAATATTTTGTTAGCTTACCATAATAATACGCAAGAAAACAATATGCTGTCGGACATTATAAAGAGCCTGTTTCATCAGGTCAGTCTGCATATTCTGATCTTTTTCCGAGTCTTCAGAAGCTAACTTCTCCAACAGGGTAGTATAGCGTTGTGCAAGGTTTAGAGATAATTTCATCTCTGCTTCATAGTGTTTACTGGCTGCTGGGATGGCCTCATTTAAAATTGCTGGCACTAAAAATTATGTTGGAAAAATATCAAAAACTGCATTCTTTCATTTTAAATCAAAAAAGCAGCTGCAGAAAAACCAAAAGTTATTTTGCTTTGATATCACTTTTTCATTGCTTCATTCCAACTTTTTTCAACAAATATTTTAGGAACTTGAGACTGCTTAAGAGCAGCACACAAGTGAGAACTAAATGTGAATCCAGGCTAGGAATGGAGTTAACTTACAGTTATCAATACTTTCTCCTCCTTTTCCAGAGTCCTTATTGAAGAGGCGGATTCCAGTGACAATCATAGTGAGTTCATTTAACTGACGTTCTTTATCCTTTTTATTAAGGCCCAAGAAGGTGCCCAGTTCAGACTGAGGGAATATACTCTGTAAAGCAGCTGGAAAGGAAAGTACAGTATGCTTCTGCTTATTAATGACAATAATTTAAAGAATATTCTTTTGTGGAAGATTAATACCTTTTCTTTCATTTTTCTAAGATTAAGAAAACTGTAACTTCACAAAAATAAGACTAGAACTAACATGATTAAAAAAAAGTTTAGGCTGTATTTGTGAGCTTCTGCAAGTGAACATACATACAAGTTGGTAGTCTTATTCAATCAACTTTGAAAAGACTAAATAAAAGTAGAATGTGAAAGTCAAAAACAAGTCTCCGTTGATTACAATTATCATAATTTTCCTTTTCCAGGTTGCCTTAACTTACTATAATCATATGATTACCCAAGTTGTACTACAGTATATATATTAATCAATCAGTACATTAAAAAAAAAAACTTACATAAAATAATTTAAATATGTGTCTTTAATACAGTTAAAGGTTAATTTAAGTTTTTAACAAATTAATACTTAATTGCCTTCTTAAAAATATAACTCCTACTCAAACTTAATGGCAACCTTTAAATTATTGATTATATTCTTGTGGTCTCATTTTTCAATGACAGCTATCATGGCTAAGGGCATTTTCACTTCATGTTTGGTCTTTTAACTTTTATTATTTGTAACTGAAAAGAAATACCAAACGATGCAGGACAAGGAGAGTATTAAATGATTAACTATTGAGTATGTTGCTCCTACATGTAACCATGATATCTATTTTACAGCTTAGAAAAATTTCCTATGTTTTATATATATATATATATATATATATATATATATATATATATATATATATATATATATTCACGGCATTCGTAGTCTGTGTCACAATCTGATTGTATGGGTGGTTACCTACCAGGTAACGCTTGTGGTTGGCCAGCAATCTGCTAACATCCGCCACGGTGCCCTCAGTTTGTGAGGAGCAGATCATAGAATGGTTGAAATAGTTTACTGTCAAATAAATGCAAAGAGTACACGACACGTGTTTCGCCCTCATTCTGGGCTCATCAGGTGTACACACTCCACTGCACTCCCTCTCAGGAATCGACCCTCGGACGTCAGCGCCAGAGGCGATGCCCCTAACGTTGCGCCACGGCGTGTGGTTCGTTTAACCACCCATACAATCAGATTGTGACACAGACTACAAATGCCGTGAATGTAATTACCCCGATCTACATGCTGTCAAATAAACGAACCACACGCCGTGGCGCAACGTTAGGGGCATCGCCTCTGGCGCTGACGTCCGAGGTTCGAAGTTTGAATTCAGAAGTTAAATTTTTTTCTGAAATGTCCTTATTTCAAGAGATCCACCTGAATGCTTTGTGCCCTGCAATTACTAACTAAGTATAATCGATCCATTCAACCATTTTTCTAACAAGAGCCGGGTTGTGTGGATGTTGGAGCCTTTCTCAGCACGCATTGTGTACAAGGCAGGAACTCTCCCTACACAGGATGCCAGGCCATTGCAGGGTGAACACATACATACACACATCAGGGCCAATTGATCATCACCAATTTACTTAACCATTATGCTTTTACACTGTGTGAGGAAACCAGAGCAACCAAATATGGGGAGGACATGCAAACTCCATACATGTCACACCCAGAAAATGAACCCTCCTCTCCTTATTCCCTGGTGCACCACCATGCTGTCCTTACTAAGTATAAGTCAAACACATATGTTTTGGGTAATATCTAAAGAAGAGCAAACCTGTTGCCTCTCGTACTGTGCTGATATCAGTGGGTGACCCAAGGCCAGAACGTAGAAGCACAAAGCTGACAATTTTGCGGTAGAGGGTCTCAAGTTCATCACGTGATCGGGCACGGCTGTCTGTAATCTCTCTGCTCACAGGGGCCATTCTGGACTCCAGGACACTATGGTGCTCATCCAAAAACTCACCTGGGAAAGACAACAGTAAAGAGTAGTCAATTTGAGCACCGCAATAGAAAAAAATAAATAGCACATTTGCCAAAACACATACTCATCATCTATAGTGTGCAATAAACAATTTATAGTGAGCATTCTCTAAAAAAATCCCAAAAAAGATTAGCAAAATTACAGTATGCAATTAATAAAGATTAAGTATATCCTATTCAACTTCAGATCAGAATGATCTACATCTCACTGTAAGAGATGGCCCACAAATCTTTAATAAACAAAGGCTGAAGTTTCTTTATTTTAGCCCTGGCTGTGCTATGATGTGTTAAAATCTAAATAATCAACATTTGCAGTGCACTATGCAATGGATATATCTCTGCTATTGCCATTTGGTATGGGATTTATAAAAATTCATAAAATCTGTTAATGTTTGTGATGCCCCATCTGTTGGGATGCCAAATGCAATCTTTTGGATGCCATAGCAATTGGACAGACACACCGACACTTATCCTTTTCTTAAGGTGGATGACATAGAGTATTGTTGTTAACACTGGTTTTTGTTGTATTGCCTTTTTGAACAATTATGGAAAGCATTTACACTGGCGGCTATTAATCCTGCATTCATGTGCTATGGACCAATGGTAAATGAAAATCTTTACATGAGCAATCTTCAAAGTGGAACAATTTAGGGAAACTACCTGAACCACCCAAGTTGCAAAATAACCCTGAACTCTCACCTCATTCAGTAACAAAAAAGGTCAGTAAAGAGTGTCATATTTGTGGCTGCATTCTATATGGAATGTGGTGATATGTGCTTAATTTTTAGTTCAGCATGGTCTAACAACTGCAGTTGGTGAGTGTGGCATGCACATGACTTGAAGTCATGTAGCGTGATGCCTGACTAAAATGAATAGGGTTGAACAGCTTGTTGGACTGACAGGCCTGTTCTCATCAAGTTTGCTCTGCTGTTCTTAAACAGTGAAACAGCAAGGTAGGCAAGTGGACACCACCCTACCAGACACAATGAGAATCAAACTTTGCTTAGTTAGGTCCTGTAGACTTTTTGCCTACGAGTTTTGTTCCCTTGTCTGTAGTATCCTGTTCTAATTTGTCATTTATATCTGTAATAAAATTCGTTTCTGTTTTCTGCTTTAGTCTTCTTGGCTTATGTTTGGGTTAGGATGTCTGACTATAGCTTGGGAATGCTCATAACTGGCCATAATTGACTGCCATACTTTTGTAGAAATTGTAAAATGACTTACCTCTGCTTGTGTAGTTCATATCAAAATAAACCTGCATTTTGATTGTGTCTAAAGAGGGACTTTTTTGATCCAGCAGCCTATCTACACAGAGCTTGAAGATAAAAAGCAGATAGTATTAAGCAGTGTAGCAGAAACCTTTTTTTACAGATATACTTTTAATATGTAAGTCCTCATCAATTTGCTCCATGAACTACGATGGTCTTTTAATGGCAGGCCATGTGATGCTGCAAACATCCATCAGTTTTATGAGGTGTGTAAATAATATAAAATACTGTATACAGTATATAATAAATATAATCTTGGCCAGGTGTAAATCAAATATGAATTATGTAATCAAAGATAAAATACAGAGAAATTGCTTCACAATACTCCTACTGATCGATCTACTTTATTCACAAAGTATAGTTTCCTAACTGGAGGAACTTCTGATGTCAAATGCTTGGCAGGACTTAACAGAAAAGAATATGAAGTCAATCTAGAGTTTATTTTGTAAACATGCAGTACATCATTGATAAATAATAAAACGATAGCATTCCACAAACATAACTCTTTAACATGAGATGTAAAAATGATATGCATAAACAATAATTAAAACTTTTGTACACTGTGGCCAAACTCTTCATAATGTTGCTAATCCTTCTCAAATGAAGGATTTTCATATTCATACAGAAGTCATTAGGAGTTGAGTATTTCCATGAGAAGATATTGTACCACATTCTCACACAGTACTTAAACATGAACCTTCTACACCACTTGTAGCCCCTTCATAATACAACATTAACACTGAGATTAAAGAAGAAAATATCTCTGCAGATAAGAATGCCATCAGCAGCACATTAAAGTAGATATAGTTGTAGTTGTGACCCTTGTACAGTTATATAAACCTCCCATTTACTCAGGCAAAAAAGGAAAAACTGCTTATTACCAGTGAAATTAACCTTTATTATACATTTTGTATTGATAAGTAAAAAAGATTTATCATTTTAAATTAAGATGACTTCTTTCATCTTGCATCTAAACCAAATCTATTTTGTTTTATACAGTATATTGTATACATTTAGAATCCGTTAATGAATGGTCTTCTCCAAGGAATGACGTGGATTTGGTGCTCAAAAAGGTAACATCTACAAATTCATTAGGAGACTTCAATGATATTGAGAGGCACAGCTTGCCTGATTTAAAACTGAATGATGAATTGTAATTGGATTCCTGTGCTAATAGTAAACTCCATGTTTGAGCACAAGGATACTCATAAGTGTACCTGCCACCAGAGTACCTAGGAGAAATAGTCATTGATTGACATAATAGTTGTGTCATCTGATCTAATGATTTATGTTCTGGACACTCCAGGAAAAAGAGATGTTGACCTGTCAGTTCATCCCCTGTTGGGGTGTGAACTGGTTCAGATGGATGAAGAACCATTTGATCAGACCTGGAAAGCCCAATTGAGTAGTAATAGTTTGCTGAGAAGAACTAGCAGATGCCTCAGTTTGAGGACTTCAGCTCGAACTTCTGGGAAAGCTTATTTGGCACCTCAGGCAATGTCAGGATCAGTGTTGAAGACCTCAGTAGAGAAGGCAACTGCAGGGAACTGTGGCTGGAAAGTTGTGGACACTTATTATGGAAGTAACGTTGTTGGTAGACAATAGCAGTATGGACAATTGTCAAGCTGAAGAAAGAGGATATCCATCCAATGTTAGTAGGAGGGTCACCAGACTTGACTGAGATTTACTTGCAAGCCAAAATGGCAGCAGCTACAGCAATGGCTTAAGTGCGAGTAGAGGACAGTACAATAGTAATAAACAGGTTCTGGAAAAACATTCGATAACTTAGGAAGGGTAGATGGCACATCACTCAGGATGTTCTAAGTTAGAGCTGGGAAATGCTGTCCAGAAATGTGGATATTGTCAAAAGGTGGAAGGAACATTTTGAGAAAGATCTAAGCCTAGTGGATATGCTCTTCTTGGAGAAGTCTGTGCTAAAAGCCTTGAATACAAATGTGCATTATTTTTGTGGCTGAGGTCAGTGCAGTGATAAAAAGCTGCACATTGGCAAGGACGTGATAGGCATGAGATCTGATCAGAAATGTGGAAAACCCTGTATAATCCAGAGACAGATGCTTCAAAACTATGGGGTTTCTGGGCCACTACTACATGCCATTTATGCTCCTGTATAATTGTGTCTGCATAAATGGCATTAAGTCAAGTTTATTCAGTGTAGGCATTAGACTCTGCTGGGGTGAGTTTTGTTTCTTCCTGCCTTCATGACTTTTAGGGACAGGATATCAAGGCACAGCTGAGGACTGGACAGTATCCACTTTAGGGACTTAAGAATTGCATTTGTGCCTTTGCAGATAATGCTGTCTTCATCAGGTTGTAACCACTCATCAACACTGGTACAGTTCGCGGCTACAGTAAGTGTGATGTAGTTAGAAAGAAAATCAGCACCATCAAATCTAATGACATGGTCATCCCCTGGAAAAGACTGGCTGTTCTCCTCAGATAAGGGCGAATAGCTTCACCAATTGCAGAAGTCCAGGTACCTCAGGGAAATTCTTGTAACTGAAGGAAGAGGTGATTATAAGATTGACCAATGAACTATGCAGCGGCAACAGTTTTGTGGACAACATAACAGAACATGTTGGTGAAGCTGAAGTTAAGACCTAGGATGAAGCTTTCATCTTACATTGGGTGGTGGAGCCAATACTGAATGTGATGCCAGTTTATACAGTAGCACATATATCAACCAGTTAACCCAATGGGCATGTCTTTGAGATGTAAGGGGAAACTGAAGGACTAAAAGGAAAATTGCCCCTAACTGTGCCACAATCTGGACACAGGCTAGAGCAGCATTAGCAGATGAACCACTGTGGTTACACACTGACCCCCTCACCCAAAAAGGTTAATCCTACAGATATATAGAAAACCTCAAAATAACTTAAATAGTTCTACTTTGTCAGAAGGAATGTAGAATTCTCTTGAGAATGTTCTACTGTTAACAGAAACAGGCTGTCCTGCAAACCTGACCATGAAAATGGTGCTATCTAAAGGACTTAATTTACTAGTCACACATGAAAGAACATGATAATCCACTGGGAAAACTGCTATAATAATATTGAAACACAAATACTGCTCATTACAAAACAGAAAGACATTGACATGAAATTTAATGACCTTATTTATGGATGAACTCAACCAAAATCTGTAATAGTACTGATTCTTACAGAGGAGTGGCCTGGTGGAACAGTTTAGTATTGGTCAGTCACTGCTCCAACAACATGGCTTTGCACATCTTCACGTGTTCTCCAGGTCTCACAGTTTACTTCCAAATCCCATAGATAGAGAAATAATGTTCATGGCATTTCAAAATGAGTGTACCATGCAATGGACTGCTATTCCATTCAGACCTGGTCATATACTGAGCCTGTAACAGCTAGGACAGGCCCCTTGTGAAAGAAAGCAGATTCATAAAACAAATGTAGGGATTTTCAGAGGCCAATGTAATAGATATAATGTATTTTGAAAGTGATGTACACAAAGAATTCATTCACTGATGCCTCATTTTTAATGTCAAAATGTTACCTTTATGAGTTTCTGGACATCATTTTTTGTAAGGGTTCGGTCAACATTAAATTCATTTCTTGAATCCAGAACAACAGCTTTTACCTGTATGGGGTTAAAAAAAGCTCAGAAAGACTCAAAGAATTTAAATTTTCAAATCCTAAATTTTTAAAAGTGATTTATTAGCTTGCATTGGTATATTACAAAGTCTCAAACCATAATGAAAATACTTAAATTACTAGGTATGTCAATTGAATTTCTCTACCCAAAAATAAGTCAAGCTTGCATCAACGCAATATAGATAACAAAAAATGAGAACAAATTGAAATCTTTACCTCCAAGGATAAAGGCCGATGTTAACAAATGCAAATTCAATTTGTTTATGACGAGCTGACTGATAATTAAATTAAGCTTGCCAGCCTACTTTTCAGAAAAATAATAATTTTATTATACTAAGCCAGAATTAAACTATTTAAATGTAAGTTTGTTTACATTTCATTAAAATTAATAACTCATTTTGTGTTTTACGTACAGCATATATATATATTACATGTTTTGTTCAATTCTTAACTAAATTTTCATTAAAAGAATAATGTCTGCATTGTTCCATATTCACACCAATTTATACAAAGACTTAAAAGTATTTTTTTTATTTCAAAATATGTTTAAGTCAATATGATTAGGCACAACAAAAAGCTTATTTATAAAACATTAGAATCTGTGAACATTTTTCAAATACTTAAATATTCATACCTGTGGAAAAATGTCTGCTTTAATCACATTTTTAAACAGGTGTGCACAAGTAGTCTATCAAGTAGTACTTGTACAAGAACATGTCACTCATAAAAAGAAACAAAATGTCAGAAAGTTCATTCATTCAGTTCCCATGGACAAAGGCCAATGAAGAACTTTATGAACATATCAGAAGCGTAAAGTTAGGTCATTTAGCAATCATTTTGAAATGAGAAATGTACATAAGATGCTGACAAATGTTGACGTCACCCTTTACGTCCGTAAAGCTTGTCTGGTTAGCTAACAGCTAAGTTGTCCCAAAATCTCATCTAAACACTTTTTTTAAAACTGTCAAGATTTCTGCTTCAACACATGACTTAGTCATTTTTCTAGATTTTCATAACCACTTGTTTGAAAAAGTCTTCCTGGCTTTCATCTTAAATGTATTTTCTCTCACTTTTCATGAATGTCCTCCCACTGTAAACCTGGATTTTGGTTTTAATTAAACTTTTGAGTTTAATTAAATATTTCTTTCATGCTTTATAAAAAAAGTCCCCATAACTATATTAGATTAGTTGCTTTCAATATTCACCTGAAATCTGAAGTGTAATGATCATGCTAAGCGGAGATAACTATTCTAAATTCTGCCTAGCAACAGGTCTAAGAACTGTGAGTGCCGAGTTGTGTGAAAAGCCCGCTTGTTCTGCATTGCTGCTTAGTTTGAAAGCTGTTTGTTTTTGAAAGCAACATTACACCAAGTGGAGTGGTGAGTGTGTAAAGGAACTACTTGTAGATATCTTTCTGGCAGTATTGTCAGACTGGGCAAATTCCCGTCCAAATGGTTTTCTTTAGATTCGGTTTGGAGGGCAAAAATACCTTCGGGCAGGAAGTGAAATATTGGATTGCTTTAGTATAGTGCATATTGGGCGGGTTTGTATATTTATGCTAACATATATAATGTGAGCAAGGAGTTTGCAATCTAAGTGTCACTAAAAAGCCTGCTACACAAATATACATGCAACATTTTGAATTAGGGCTATGTGGACTGTCACTAGAGGACTTGCCGGCACCAGCAGGAATTCTTGCAGTCTGGACTCTGATATTAACAGTCAGCGTGTTTACATGCACACATATAATCGGTGTTAAGGTGAATAACCCAATTAAGTCAGAAACCTGATTTATCAATAATCCGCATTTGCATGCGCAAATAATCTCATGGAGTTCTCTTTTAGCAAAATGCTATAATGTCATTGGGACATCTCTGTATGGGTTGACTCACTGTTTCCTATACCTGCCAAGTCAGTACACAACCTTCGGGTGGTAATTGACAAGCGGCTATCTTTTTCTGACCACATTTCTGCTGCTACTCGTTCATGCAGGTTCACGCTGCACAACATCCACAAGATCAGACCATATCTGACAGAGTATGCCGCACATTTTCTGGTGCAGGCTTTGGTCTTGTTGCTTTTGGCAGGAGTACCGGGCACATGTCACTTGTCTCTTCAGGTCACTACATTGGCTCCCTGTAGCAGTACGCATTAAGTTAAAATCCCTGCTTCCCTACAGAGTAGTCAATGGGTCAGCACCTGAGTATACGGAGGCACTGGTGAAGTGCTATACTCCTTCTCACCCACTCAGGTCTACTAGGGAACAGAGTCTGGTGATGCCAACTCTACATGGCATCAAGTCTTCATCCAGACTCTTTTTCTGTGAAGTTTCTAGTTGGTGGAATGGGCTGCCCACCTCCATCAGTACTGCATGACTCCCTCAATGTATTTAAGAAGCGATTGAAGACCCATCTGTTCTGTGAATATCTATCGAATTGATGAAGAAAAAAAAAACTTTGCTCTGCAATACTTTATATTCTTGGTTAATTTGTTAAAGGTTAATTGCTTTATTGACTGTAATCTATGATTGTAAATGTATGAGTTATTACATCTTTTCACTTGTAGCAATCATCTTTTGTTACTCATCCAATTACACTTGCTCAACAAACATCCATCCATCCATTTTCCAACCCGCTGAATCCAAACATAGAGTCACGGGGGTCTGCTGGAGCCAATCCCAGCCAACACAGGGCACAAGGCAGGAACCAATCCCGGGCAGGGTGCCAACCCACTGCAGGACACACACAAACACACCCACACACCAAACACACACTAGGGCCAATTTAGAATCGCCAATCCACCTAACCTGCATGTCTTTGGACTCTGGGAGGAAACCGGAGCGCCCGGAGGAAACCCACACAGACACGGGGAGAACATACAAACTCCATGCAGGGAAGACCCGGGAAGCGAACCCAGGTCTCCTAACTGTGAGGCGGCAGCAGCAGCGCTACCACTGCGCCACCGTGCTGCACCTCAACAAACATTCCCTAGCCTAATGTTACTCAATTTTTTTATTGATGTTTATTACAAGCAAGTAATATTCCAATAGTTTACCTCTTTTGTAAGTCACTTTGGGTAAAGCGTCTTCTAAGCAAATAAATACAAATGTGAATGTATTAATATGCGCAAAAAAGAGTTAGAAATCATCATCCGCCACTATGAATCCGTAAACAAGCATGATGACTGTGTTAACTTTCTTGTGTTTATTAGAGAAAAGCCAAGCAAAATAACACCTTTTATTGGATAACTACAAAAATTACAATATGCAAGCTTTCGAGGCAACTCAGGCCCCTTCTTCAGGCAAGATGTTGACACTTATTGAAAACCATTAGACTATTAATTGTTGTTGTGGCTGTGATTTATCACTCAAACACCGATGAATTAGAAAAAAGAATCCGGATGTGGTTCCTGGCAGGAAAAGGAAAGAGGGAGATGTTATGGTTTTTTTTTTCCTTTCGTGCACGTCAGTACATATACAAGAATCATAAAAACTACACTTTATTTATTCATTATTTGACTAGAATTTGATGCTTTTTATATTTTCTGGTACGTGTGTAATTCATGGATTGTGCTTTTCTATAATAATTGAAAGGCTGTTGTTCAGTGATTTTTTTCATCAAACTGGGCAGGATCAAAGTTGTAGTTGTAATGAAAATGATCTGCTCAATCTGACATCACTGCTTTCGGGGAAAAATGATTGATTGAAAATAACCAGTGCAGTGACAACAAGTTAGCTATACGCTTAAGGTAGCACAGAGATAAAGTACTGACATTAGGGTTTTTTTATTTTCTTATCATCTCTGTTGGTTCATAGCTGATAACATTAGCACATATGCTTGTGTATGATTTTGGCTAACACTAGCTTATGTCTATTAGATATGGTAGCATACTGATTCAAAATGGTGTTACAGTTTTCACATGAGTGATTTGTTGTATTTATTGCAGTAACTCTGCAAACTTCTCAAAGGTAGAGACCATTAATTAGTCATTAACAAAGGTGAGTTAACATTTTTCATCAAGTTAATGTAACTACAACTGTTGCTGAGCCAAAAGTTTCTTTTTGTTTGGTTTTGGTTCTTGTGAAGATGCAGTTTAAGTGCAAGTACTGCAGGTTTATATGTGAGAAAAGGGGTTACCTATTAATAATAATAATAATAATAATAATACATTTTATTTATATAGCGCCTTTCCCATGCTCAAGGCACTTACAGAATATAATAGAGAACGGCAGAATATACAGTATATAGCATTGTACAAACCAGATAAATAAATAAAGAAGATTAAGACAGTAAATTCTGAAAAAAAACAGACAACATAATTGATGGTCTAGCACACACATACAGGTTACATTGGCATCTTGACAGAGAAGTAAACTGAGAGAAAGGTAATAAGTCAAGTAGAGCTAAAAGCCTTCCTGAACAGATGAGTTTTGAGTTGTTTTTTAAAAGAATTCATGGAGTCAGCTGACCTGATTAATTTTGGTAGGTCATTCCAGAGTCTGGGCGCTATACAGCTGAAGGCCCTGTCACCCATAGAGTGTAGATTAGTGAGGGGCACAAGATTACCAGAATCAGAGGACCTTAGTGGGCGGGCAGGCACATAGTGATGGAGGAGGTCACTGATGTAGTTTGGTGCGAGGTTATTTAAAGCTTTGTAGGTTATTAGTAGGATTTTATATTTGATTCTGTAGGACACAGGGAGCCAGTGAAGACGGAGCAGGATGGGTGTGATGTGCTCGCTGCTGCTGGTTTGAGTAAGGACTCTTGCAGCTGAGTTTTGAATAAGCTGGAGCTGTGATATAAGATTAGAAGGGGCACCTGCCAGTAGGGAATTACAATAATCGATGCGGGATGTGATAAAAGCATGGACAAGTTTCTCAGCATTAGAGAAGGAGAGGAAGGAGCGAACACGGGATATGTTACGGAGGTGAAAGTAAGGAAGTTTCTTAATGTGATTTATGTGGGTGGAATAAGTGAGGGAGGAATCAAAAATGACACCAAGATTTTTTACAGTAGAGGCAGGTCTGATGAGATCACTGCCAAGATGGACTGGGAAGGAGCTCATTTTATTAAGTTGCATTTTAGTCCCAATTTGCAGGAGTTCAGTTTTATTGCAATTTAATTTTAAAGAGTTCTGCTCCATCCAGGTTTTAATTTCACTAAGGCAGGTTGTGAGCTGAGAAAGCTCTGATGAAGTTCCACTTTTAACATTGAAGTAGAGCTGGGTATCATCTGCATAGAAATGATAACCCAATCCATAACTACGGATAATATGGCCAAGGGGAAGCATATAAATACAGAAAAGCAGAGGACCAAGGACAGAGCCCTGAGGGACTCCTTGTGTGACTATTAAAACATTACAGGTTAAACCATGGGAGATACAGTAGAATTGTGCCATTTCCTTGCTTACACCAAGAATGCTTGTGCACATTTAAACCCATTAATGTACTTACAGTTAGGTCTATAAGTATTTGGACAGTAACACAATTTTAATAATTTTGGCTTTGTATACCACCATAATGGATTTGAAATAAAGCCATCATTATGTGATTGAAGTGTAGAATTTCAGCTTTAATTTAAGGAGTTTACCAAAAATATTGTATGAGCCATTCAGGAATGACAGCCATTTTTCCGCATAGCTCCCCATTTCCGGGGGCTTTTAAAGTATTTGGACAAACTATATAATCATAAATATAATGATCTTTTTCAGTATTTGGTTGAAAATCCTTTCCAATTAATGACTGCCTGAAGTCTGGAACCCATGTCCATGTCCAACTGCTGGGTTTTCACTTAAGTGATACCTTGCCAGTCCATTATTCAAGCCCTCAGTTGAACTGGACAAGGTTACTACAGCATCAATCAAATCTTACTCTGAGAATGTCCAACAATTTTCTGCCAGAGAATTCTTCAGCCTGCAACAGTTCTTGTTGCATCATCAATCTTTTTAGATGGAATTCAATATTGTGCTGATATGATACTCTCTGTTGGTTCATGCTCAGGCCTTCCTAAATTTAAGCAGATCAAATAAATAGTGGCAATTAACACAGAGATTGTTGTGATGTAAGATCTTGCATATAACTTGATAAACATTTTGTATGTCGTTATTTGTAATTTAGGCAAAGCAATGTAATTTAGTGTTACATTAGTGAGAAGTATTCATGTTTTCCCCCCTTTAGGAATGGGTCTCTTTGAATTTTACGATAGAGATGGGGGGGATGTGCCTTAAACCAGTTTGGCAAGTGTTTCTCTGCTAAACCCCCGCAAGGAAGCCAGGTTACCTTAACATATGGTCTTGGGGGTGGCAGGTTTTAAAATGTTGTATTCCCCCATTGGTCTGAAGTACGGCTGTTTGGAATTGGCTTGGATCAGAAGCTTTTAAGTATCATGACATCCTATTGGCTCTAGGGGTTGGACAAAGAATCTATAAATCTGCTTGTTCAACCACATTCTGTCTCTCTTACCAACCTCTGATGATGAAGAAGTATCTCTCTTACCAAACTGATGAAGACCATCACACCATGAACTGAAGAAGACAACACAATGGAGAGCACAACTCGACAGCCATATTGAGGCAGGCAATGCAGCCTGTTCTGAGGAAAGCTGAATGATGCTTTAACTAGAGACATTTTTAAGTAACTAACAAGTCTGTGTGCCGCCTGAAACTACACATCACCATTTAATCAGGTTGTATGGTTGCCAATATTCAAATGTACTTTGCATATTGTTATTATTTATGAATATTATCAATAATATATTGTTTAAGTTGTAACTTAACTTCTGCTTGTCTTTTAGTACACCTAATTGACTGAGGTTATAGATGTAGGAGGGAAGGTGGGGATAAGTTATATACTATAATCTATAATAATAAAAGGCAAAGCCCTCACTGACTGACTCACTCACTCACTGACTCACTCATCACTAATTCTCCAACTTCCCGTGTAGGTGGAAGGCTGAAATTTGGCAGGCTCATTCCTTACAGCTTACTTACAAAAGTTAGGCAGGTTTCATTTCGAAATTCAAAGCGTAATGGTCATAACTGGAACATATTTTTTGTCCATACACTGTAATGGAGGAGGCGGAGTCACGTATCGCGTCATCACGCCTCCTACGTAATCACGTGAACTAAAAACAAGGAAGACATTTACAGCACGAGTCACACGCGGGAACGAAGGTAAATGACGTTAATTTTTCAGTCTTTTAATACTGTGTAAGCATACATATTAACACATGTGCAATTAAACGTGTGCATTTACGGGGTGATTTCTCAGGCTTAAAAGCTCACCTTTTATCAAACGCGGGAAGAAAGGTAACTGACGTTGTTCACTGTCTTTTAATACTGTGTAACCATACATATTAACACATGTCCAATTAAACGTGTGCATTTACGGGGTGATTTCTCAGGCTTAAAAGCTCGCCTTTTACTAAAAAGGTAAATGCAAAACTATTTTCAATCAGTTTATTGAAACGCTCCCGTTAAGGATTGCAATAACATATTCGCGAGATAAAAGAACGAAGTAGGGGGAAATGGAGGAACAGCCGCAAACAGCGAAGAGCAAAAAATTAATTAAACAATTGAGAACGGAGCGAGTTAAGCATACAAGCATGTTCATAAGGGAAACAAAGCACGGTGTAAAACGTAAGTTTAAATTAAGTTTATAGAAACGCTCCCGCTGCGGATTGCAATAACATATTAGCGAGATAAAAGTTTAATGAGAAGACACGAGGTATAAACTAACCACACGCCGTGGCGCAACGTTAGGGGCAACAGTTTCAACCATTCTATGATCTGCTTCTCGCAACTGAAAGACGGCACATGGCGGATGTTAGCTGACTTGCTCACCGCAACGTTAGGGGCTTCAACTATGGCGCTGACGCCACATCTCAGTGCCAACACTTTGCAGACTGTACTTAAAAGACACGCCCTCCTCACTGGACAGTTAAAAACACCAATCAAACTAACGATGACATCAAGTATTACCCAATCCAAAGTAGGAAAGGAGGCATCTTCATAAAATGCGTGTGGCATGATTTGCATGAGACGCTGCTTTAAAAAAAAAATGATAAAAAAAATACGGGATAAATCCCGTCCAGTATTGATTCAAAACGGGACGCGCAATTTCATTCTCAAACGCGGCACGATTCCGTATTTTAAAGGACGGGTGGCAACCCTACAGTGCCAGGTAACCACCCATACAATCAGATTGTGATTCAGACTAGGAATGCAATGAATGTAATTACCCCGATCTACATACAAGGCGAAACTCTTGCAACATTCAAAGATGATGGTTTGGGATAAGTACACCATACAACATAAAAGAGCTTATGAAGCCTTGAACCGAAAAAAGCAAGATCTCAGAGATCGTAAAAAAAAAATAGGAGGTAATGTCGTTTTACTCGCTGTAGATTTTAGTCAAACATTACCAGTTATTCCACGAGGGAGACCAGCAGATGAACTCAACGCGTGTTTAAAATCCATGCTTCTCCCACGCTCGGTTATATGTCGCGTGTTCTCGGGTAGGTGCACCAAAAAATTTATACATTTAAGCATGTAATGGGCAAGCAAAAAATGAGGTATACCCGAAGGCACTGCAGTAGTACTTCATGTAACTTTACTTCTTAAATGTTAATGTTTTACTGTTTAATAATTTATACGCTTCTTATATGTTGTTCAAATTCTTTTATCAAAATAACACTGACAGCGCAATGCACGATAACATGGAGTGAATACACCATACGCATCCGCCCACGGCTGCCCTGCTGTGCGCAGATAGGACTTGATTCTACAATAAAATAAAATAAAGATAAAAAGAGTAAAACAATCATCACCCATAAAGCGTGTGTGTGTGTATATATGTGTATATATATATATGTTGATATGTGGATGTGTATATGTATATATATATATATATATATATATATGTAGATATGTATATATATGTGTATATGTGTATGTATATATATGTTTATATGTGTGTGTGTGTATTTTATATATATAAAACACAGCAACACTCATAACAATGACAACACAATTACATTGACAATCATGTTACGTTATTTTTAAAATGTTTCCTTTTTTTTTCATTCCCTCTTTAACACACTACTTCTCCGCTGCGAAGCGCGGGTATTTTGCTAGTACCTTATAAACAGTGGTAAGTCTGTGATATCTGAGGCATTCTGACAAAGGCTACATATTAATAATACAATAGGGGAAAGTACAGCAATATATTACTCTACCAAGACAAAACAGAGATCCTGTTTGTCTGCAAAGCAATGACCGAATGGCACCATGAGCATTTCAGATTTTTTGAACTCTGTAACAGCATTAACCCCTCTCTGTGTGTGGTGCAATTAAAGGAGCTTAATGATGTTTTCCCTCTTCCAGCATACAAATTTGGAGACAATTTAATAGTGACACTCTTGCATTATATTCTGTGTTAAAATCCACAAATGTGATTGCTCCCATTAATCCAAGCAATATGGTTCTTGATGGCGTCTTAATGTAAGCCCAAATGGTCACATTTTGCAGCTTTCATAGATGTGCTAAACGTCTTCTTAAATGCACTTCACCACTGTCACACAAACATTTATTTATTGAAAGTTTCCTTTCATACTTCTTGCCAACAAAAAGGTGCAATGAAATTTATCAAATACTAGTGAGGCTCTATCCAGTGGTGGAATGCAACTAAGTACGACTAAGGCTTTTACTTGTAGTGGAGTATTTTTTTATTTTTTTAAGTGTTTTTAGTACTTTTCTAAAGTGAAGGATTTTAAATACAGTGGAACCTCGGTTCACGACCATAATTTGTTCCAAACCTCTGGCTGTAAACCGATTTGGTCGTGAACCGAAGCAATTTACCCCATAGGTTTGCATGTAAGTACAATTAATCCATTCCAGACCGTACGAACTGTATGTAAATATATATTTTTAAAGATTTTTAAGCACAACTATAGTTAATTACACCATAGAATGCACAGTGTAATAGTAAACTAATGTAAAAACATTGAATAACACTGACACAAACACCCAGGCTCCCTGCTCAGCTGCACGTGCAGGCTCGCTCACTCTCAGCTGCATGCACTCTCTCTCTCATCAGCACGCGAGCCCGCTCTCTCTCTCTGTAACATTGCAGCAGTTCGTGCTATAGCCTTACAACCCGATCGCTGTATAAACACTTTTTTTTAATGAGTTTTAAGCACAGGGGGAAAAAAAAGGAACATATGAACAAATCCGAACTTTATTTAAAAACCAACCACAAGCAAACAAGTAAGTAACATTACAGCAGTTCGCACTATAACCTTGCAACCCAATCGCTGTATAAACACTTTTTTTAATGAGTTTTAAGCACAGGGGAAAAAAGGAACATTTGAAAAATCTGTAATTTAATAAACCACCAAGAAAAGTAACATTGCAACAAATCACGCTACGAACCACTCGCTGCAAACACTTTTTTTTAATGAGTTTTAAGCACAGGGGAAAAAAAATGAACATTTGAAAAAATCCGTAATTTAATAAACCACCAAGAAAAGTAACATTGCAACAATGCATGCTATGAACCGATCTCTGGAAACAAGAAGTGAAAACAAAATCAAGCCCAGTGCATTCTTTAACTGCCTTCCTACCTTAATGCGTCCAGCTCTCTCACTCGCGCTGCCTGTGTGTGTGCGTCTGTCTCTCTCTCGCACTGCCTGTGTGTCTGCGTCTCTCTCTTGCCCGCGCTGCCTCTGTGTGTGTGCGTGTGTGTGTGTGTGTGTGTGTGTGTGTGTGTGTGGGTGTGTGTGCGTGTGTGTGTGTGTGTCGTGCTCTCTCTCTTTCTTGCTCGCTCGCTTGCTGCACAGGACATGC
>NC_041396.2:171634702-171684637 GCF_900747795.2 Erpetoichthys calabaricus | reverse complement strand
TACACAGGAGCACTATAAGACTGAAATGCTTAAGCCCTTCACGTATGGTTCTGCATGTGAGTTGATGGCTGCTGCTGAATTGTTTGGTTGTCGCTTTCAAGTATACCGAAATGGCCAAATATTTTACACCTTTGGAGAACCGTCAATGCCTCTTAAACATCTTAGATTCACAGGTGACGATTTGAGTAGTGGACACTTTGATGTTTATGAATATTTCAACTCTCAAAACATGGATGCGAAGTTATTGATGAAGCCAGTTGTATGCTTATATCGATTGACACATACCGAATGTCAGTTCAACACAAATCCAGCTCGAGCCGATTATGACAGCAGCAATCCAAGCTGTGAGAACACAGTAAAAAGGAGGCGTATCAGACGTCGTGGTAGATTTTCTGATGCAGCTAGACAGAAGCAACTTCGTGCAGCTGCCGCCAAATACTCGCACAAAAATCCACAACTTAATAAACACGCTGTGGCTAAATACTCAGAAGCAAATCCACAAGTTCATAGGGACGCTGTGGCTAAATACTCGCAAGCAAATCCACAAGTTCATAGGGACGCTGTGGCTAAATACTCGCAAGCAAATCCACAAGTTCATAGGGACGCTGTGGCTAAATACTCGCAAGCACATCCACAAGTTCATAGGGACGCTGTGGCTAAATACTCACAAGCAAATCCACAAGTTCATAGGGACGCTGTGGCTAAATACTCGCAGGCACATCCACAAGTTAATAGGGACGCTGTGGCTAAATACTCGCAAGCAAATCCACAAGTTAATAGGGACGCTGTAGCTAAATACTCGCAAGCAAATCCACAAGTTCATAGAGACGCTGTCGCTAAATACACGGAGGCAAATCCACAAGTTAATAGAGCTTCTGTTTCTAGATACGATCCCAATAATGAAAAGCGGCTCATACGAAAACAACAAGTTTGGCTCAAAAAAGCCAATTGTGGATTTGCGTATGACCCAAACATACATTATGAGTCTGACAAAACAGTACACATTGGATCCATTGATGTTCAGTGTGACTATTGTCAGGCTCAGAAGTGGAAATGCGAGTCTCCTGGTTTGTGCTGTAATGGTGGTAAAGTCTCTCTCACTCCTTTACGTAAGCTTCCTGACCTTCTTGAGAGCCTGCTAAATGGCGAACATCCTCAAACTGAGCATTTCTTGAACAATATTCGAAAGTACAACAGCGCATTTCAAATGACGTCATTTGGTGCTAAACAAATCGTTGAGGGAAATTTTATGCCTTCATTTAAAGTTCAGGGACAAGTGTATCACTTGATTGGCAGTCTTTTACCTATGCCGAGTGAGGAACACAAATTTTTGCAAATTTATTTTGTCGGGGATGATGAAAAGGAAGCACAAATCCGCTGCGCTAATTTTTCTGGACTTAACATACCCCTGGTCAAGCAATTACAAAAAATGCTCCATGACTGTAACACTTACATCCAGGACTTCCACTCCACAATGGACAGTATTTCAGATGATGACAAACACTTCAAAGTTGTCATTCACGCAGACAAAAAACCATTACATGCACACAAAGGCAGATTTAATAAACCCACAGTTCATCAAGTTGGTGTTGTCATCGTTGGGCAAACGTTCAACAGTAGAGATATTGTCTTGAAAACCAGAGACAATAAACTACAACGCATTAAGGAAACCCACAGATCCTATGATGCACTTCAATATCCTCTCATGTTCTGCTATGGTGAAGACGGCTATTCTGTGTCTATACCTCAAGTTCATGCTACCAGTAAGTTACCTATGAACAAAACCGTCTCTGCAGCAAACTTCTATTCATACCGCCTTATGATCAGACAACATCATGATAATACTATCCTTTTCTTCAGAACTTTATTAAATCAGTTTTTAGTTGATATGTATGCAAAAATTGAATCCGAACGACTCAATTATATCAGACTAAATCAGAAAAAACTACGAGCTGAAAATTACGTTCACTTAAAAGATGCTATTGACAAAAAAGACACTGATTTAATAGAACTTGGTCAAGCTGTGATATTACCATCTTCCTTCACTGGAGGACCTCGCTATATGCACGAGCGTACACAAGACGCAATGACATACGTACGTCATTATGGCCGCCCTGACTTATTCATCACATTTACTTGCAATCCTAAATGGCCTGAGATCACTGACATTCTCCTTCCACGTCAAAAACCTCACGATCGCCACGACCTTATCAGTCGTGTATTTCATCTCAAGATTCGCAAAATCATAGACTTGCTCACGAAGAGTAACATTTTCGGCTGTACAAATTGCTACATGTACACCATAGAGTGGCAAAAGCGAGGTATTCCCCATGCACACATTCTATTGTGGCTAAAAGATAGGATTAAACCAGCTCTCATCGATGAAGTCATCCGTGCGGAAATTCCTGATCCACAGACTGACCCTGCCCTACACAAAATAGTAAAATCCACCATGATTCACGGCCCATGTGGACCTCATAATATCAACTCACCCTGCATGATCAACAGAATATGCACTAAGAAGTACCCGCGTCCGTTCATCTCAGAAACTCAGACCGGAGAAGATGGTTACCCTCAGTACCGCCGGCGCGGACCTGCTGATGGAGGTCATACAATTAACATCAAAGGAGTAGATATCGACAACAGATGGGTGGTCCCTTATAGTCCTGTGCTGTCCCGCTTCTTCAATGCTCACATCAATGTCGAATTTTGCACTTCAGTAAAATCAATCAAATACATCTGCAAGTATGTTAACAAGGGAAGTGACCAGGCAGTATTTACAATACAAAATGAAAATGACGAAGTATCTCGATACGAAGCTGGTCGTTACATTAGTAGCTCTGAAGCAGCCTGGCGCATTTTCTGTTTTCCCATTCACGAACGTTACCCTCCAGTCGTTCATCTTGCTGTGCATCTTGAGAACGGACAAAGAATTTATTTCACAGAAGCCAACGTTGCCGATAAAGTACACAATCCACCACAAACCAACCTTTTAGCATTCTTTGACCTTTGGAAACACGATGATTTTGCAAAACAACTTCATTATAATGAAATTCCATCATATTATGTGTGGGCAAACAACATGTTTCGTCGAAGAAAACAAGGCAACCCTGTATCAGGACATTCGGGAGTGAAAAAGCATAATGTGCTGGGACGGGTCTACACTGTACACCCGAATAACTCTGAATGCTACCATCTTCGACTGCTGCTCAACAAAATCACAGGTCCCACATCTTTCAAATCTCTCAGAACAGTTGATGGTGTCCTACACCCGACCTATAAGTCAGCCTGCAGGGCACTCGGTTTATTACATGACAATATCAACTGGGACGAGACTCTACAGGAAGCTGCTCTGTCTCGCTCACCTCAAAAGATCCGTGAACTGTTTGCTGTCATGTTGGTGTTCTGCCAAATGGAAAACCCCTTAAACCTATGGGAATAACATAAAGACAGCATAGCAGAAGATATTAGGAGACAGACTGAAAGAGATCATATACGAACAGAAGTCCACCAGTGGTTAAATTTGATCTATAACAACTGTCTACAGTTGCTTGAAAACTACGTAATTGGTATTGGAGGTCAATCTCTTCATCATTACGGTTTGCCTTCACCTTTAACAGAACTGGCACAACTTACGTCAAATCCCGACTACTTGAAAGAGACATCTTACAACACCTCACAATTGGCCAATATAGTCACAAATAATGAGCATTTGCTAAATAGTGACCAAAAGTCAGTGTATGACCAAATCATGAGCAGCGTTGCGTCACCCACTGGCACGGTGTTTTTCCTTGATGCTCCAGGAGGAACTGGTAAGACATTCCTAATAAACCTTCTCCTTGCAAAAATCCGAGCAAAACGTAACATTGCCATAGCTGTGGCTTCTTCTGGCATTGCTGCAACTCTTCTAGAGGGTGGCAGAACTGCTCATTCAGCTTTCAAGCTGCCTCTGAACCTCAACCATACTGAATCCCCATTGTGTAACATATCAAAGCAGAGCAACATGGCTGAAGTGCTACGACATTGTCAGCTTATTGTCTGGGATGAATGCACTATGGCACACAAAGCAGGTATTGAGGCTTTAGACAGGACCCTCCAAGACATCCGAAACACAAACAAACTTATGGGAGGCTTGACAGTGTTACTGGCTGGAGACTTCCGCCAAACCCTACCAGTCGTGCCCAGAGGAACACGCGCTGATGAAGTTAAAGCATCTCTGAAATCTTCATACTTATGGCCACAAATCAATGTTGTTACTTTAAAAATAAACATGACAGTTCATTTGAAAGGCGACAAAAAAGCCGAGGAGTTCTCTGCTCTTCTGATGAGTATAGGTGATGGCACCTTCATACAAGAAAATTGTAAAATAAATATTCCTACAAATCTCTGTCTCATCGTGAATACCTTACAAAGCCTTATTCAAAATGTTTAACCCGATCTACGAAATCTCCACCAAAATAACGTGTCATGGTTAAGAGAGAGAGCTATCCTGACACCAAAAAATGACATGACTACGACTATAAACCACATTTTACTTCAAGAACTACCTTCACAACCAAAAACATATCAATCTGTTGATTCAGTTGTAGAAGTAGAAGACGCGGTGCATTATCCGATAGAGTTTCTCAACACTCTAAATCCTCCAGGCACTCCTGAGCATAATCTCATTTTGAAGGTCGGGGCACCAATAATGTTACTGAGAAACTTACAGCCACCAAAACTTTGTAACGGCACGAGACTTCAGGTCACATCTCTACAAAACAACCTGATTGAAGCAACTATTTTTACTGGCAGTGCCTCGGGTGACACAGTTTTTATTCCTCGCATCCCCGTTATACCATCTAATCTCCCATTTCAATTCAAACGCATTCAATTTCCAGTAAGGCTCTGCTTCGCAATGACAATTAATAAGTCTCAAGGACAAACACTACAAAAGGTTGGCATTGATTTGAGGCAGGATTGCTTTTCACATGGCCAACTGTATGTTGCATGCTCAAGAGTAAGCTCAGCACACAGCTTGGTCATATTACAACCGGAGGGACGAACTGACAACGTCGTGTACAAAGAGATCCTTAACAAATAATTATTTGTATATTTTCCCTCAGTTTAAAAATGTTTACTTTTTTCTTAATTTAAATATTCAGCCAGTATTTTGCCGCTGCGAAGCGCGGGTATTTTGCTAGTTGTTAATAATTAAACATGTGAGGACACGGTGTCGCAGAGCTAGCAAGGAGCTGGCGCTCCGTTCATCGATTGTTCCTGCCTCACGCTGTATTCTTGATGGGGCTGGCGCAACACTGGAAGAATAGATAGATATAATAATTAAACATGTACTACGAAGACATTTCAATGTTCCTTAAAAGTTTTGAAGAATCGGCGTTCTCAGCTTAGAGATGGCTTAATGTCTATTACCGCGCTGATTGTGTGGCGATTGGGTATTTGGAGAAAGAAAAGGAAGGACAAGAATTGGAGGTTAGTACGTTTGAAAGACAGAGTACTGCTGCGACAAATTATTTCATCAAAGGTTGCGCACGGCACAGCAAGCATCTTGCATGAGGCATGAACAATCACTGTGCCACCATGTTCCCATGTTTAATAAATGCTTTAATTCCTATCATCATGAAAATGATATCAAGTATACATCTCAGTATTTAAATTATTCAGAGAGCTGTAATATCATGAATGTAATGGATTCTGTGTCCTGGCAGAGGAAGAGAAAGCCCATTTAAGAAGCACGTAGTGATTCACACACATTGAACACATGGAAGAACACATACAAAACAAAGCATTTAACGTGCTACTTTAGTTACGATGGGATTTGAGAAACTAGAGAATGAAACGATTTTAAGATGAAGTTTATGATGTTCTACTTTAATTACAAAATAAACTACATGATTAAAGTGGAAATTTCGAGATTAAAGTTGACATTTCGAGCTTTATTCCCACTGTGTCCCTACTTTTTTTTCTTTTCTCTGTACCCTAATAAGCTTTCATATGACACTCAGACGGTGGGCTATGACTCGCCTTTCACGGTGACTTTGATATCTGACAACTTCTTTGTGAACTTGAGCTTTCGAGTTTCTCTGACACTCTATGTCACTCGATCAACTTCCTTTGTTATTTATACCACTGTTTAAACCAACAAATAATATGTTTTTCCTTGCCTTCACTTGGTATTCGATGAAATTCTTCTATTTCCCCTGTGTTTTTGCCATTGCCTTTTCACAGAACGCTGAGCTTAAGGGCTATTTATATTGCTTTGCAAATTCAAATAGGTGTAATTCTGGGAGGAGTTTGGGGAGTGGCAGCCGGCGCATGCACGTGCGTTACTTTTCACGCTGACCAGGATTTATGGAGCAGAAGAACGTGGAAGTTGACGAACGCACAGATTTATGCATCTGGATTTTTTTGTTTGTATGAACATTTCCGCTTTTGTCCATACACCATGTTTTAGTGTGAATTCTACTCATGCTGTTATGCATGAGGCCCCAGCTCTCCTAGAGTAACTGCCTGTCTCCTGGAATCTCCTCCATGCTCTTGAGACTGTACTGGGAGACACAGCAAACTTTCTGGCAATGGCCCGTATTGATGTGCCATCCTGGAGAAGTTAGACTACCTGTGCAACCTCTGTAGGGTTCAGGTATTGACTCATGCTACCAGTAGTGACACTGACCGTAGCCAAATGCAAAACTAGTGAAAAAACAGTCAGAAAAGATGAGGAGGGAAAATGTCAGTGGCTTCCACCTGTTAAACCCTTCCTGTTTTGGGGGTCGTCTCATTGTTGCCCCTCTAGTGCACCTGTTGTTAATTTCATTAATACCAAAGCAGATGAAACTGATTAACAACCCCCTCTGCTACTTAACTGACCAGATCAATATCCCAGAAGTTTCATTGACTTGATGCTATACTCTGATTCAAAAGTGTTCCTTTATTTTTTTTGAGCAGTATATAATGTTGAACATTTTATGAAAGACCACATACGGCTACGTACAGAACATGCATTGGATTTTTGTTAATGTTGTTAACAAAATTTGTTTTACAATTTGAATCTTGAATTGTTCAATCATTCTGCTGTAAATTGTCTGTAAATGGTGTTTACTAATTCATAATATACTGTTTAATTTAAAAACTAATTGAAATTTAAATATACAGGGAGAATTTTTTATGCCTTGATTTTATTGACATGCATGTATTTTACTAAATTGATTCCCCATGACTCTAACAATGTAACTGTAACTAAAGAAAAAAGGCCTTCATCTAAAAAAATAAACATTTTATATTCTAATACTATTTTAATGAATAATTTTCTACATACTGCTTCTTTCTCTTTGATTTCATTGAGAAAAAACAAAATAAAAAATATACTAATAGTGGTACAAACTACATATTTGTTGTTTTGTTAATATCCTATGTATGTGATTCTCAAGTTGCATTATGCACTTTAAACCATTTTGTACATCATTCACTTTTTAGTTGACGTAAATACAGCATTAGGTCATATACAGTATGCAAATCCAGCTTGCTTACTCTCATTTATAAAACATTTCTAATAATTTTCCCTACTACAATGTTTTATGTTAGTAAAGCATACTCTAAAAAGATTCATGGCTGTTGTTCATTGTGAGTCCTTGAGTACATTACACCCATGTCACCTAGTTTTCCTGTAAAGAAAAACATCTTAATGTGTGTAAGAAATTTACCCTTAACAAGTTTCCAACTGTCTCCCTGTGTTATTGATGAGCTCATTTAAAAATAATAGACTTGATCCACTGCACAAATTCCCTTCATAATTTTAAACACGTCAGTCATGTTCCCTTTTAATTTTAAATGGAAAAGGCTCAGCTCTTTTAATCTTTCCTCATAATTCAACCCCTGTAGCCCTGGAATCAGCCTAGTCGCTCTTCTCTAGACCTTTTCTAGTGCAGCTATGTCCTTTTTGTAGCCTGGAGACCAAAAGTATAGACAGTACTCCAGATGAGGCCTCATCAGTGTGTTATAAAGATTGAGCATAACATCCTTGGACTTGTACTCCACACATCGTGCTATGTAACCTAACATTCTGTTAGCCTTCTTAATGGCATCTGAACACTGTCTGGCAGTAGATAGTGTTGAGTTCACTACAACTCCTATATCCTTCTCATCAGGTGTACCCTTTGTGTGCACTTGGTGAGAAGGATTGCTAGTGAAACAATATGCTTAATGGAACAAAAAGCAGGTCTTTGCTTTTCCCTAATTCCCTGTGATCATTCTTTTTGTTCTCTTGCCAGACCTTGCTAGAAATTCAGTACACTATTCATTTTCCTGCCAGTCCAGTGCTTCAGCTAATGCAGTTTCTGCTAAAGTAGTTTCTTCAAACTAAAGCCAAGAGCCTTCACCTGCACTCAGGGGAGAAGCCCCTAGAAAATATGTTAAATGATATGAATGGGAACAAAACTGAATAACACCAAAAATTAATACTTTTTTATCTTGTATGTTGCTTCTTACCAAACACAAATTTCTCTGTCTTCAATACTCTGTCTTAACTTAAAAATGTTCAGTTTGGTAATTTTATGCACCACAGAACCCAAATATTCAATATATATTGTTGATCTGGGGGGCTTGTGGCAGCCCTCCACAC
The DNA here is from genome assembly GCF_900747795.2 of Erpetoichthys calabaricus. Taxonomy (NCBI): domain Eukaryota; kingdom Metazoa; phylum Chordata; class Cladistia; order Polypteriformes; family Polypteridae; genus Erpetoichthys; species Erpetoichthys calabaricus. Next base: position 171,676,020 of record NC_041396.2, on the reverse strand, counting down.
CTAGTATGATATGAATGAGGTTTATTTACAATTGGGTATATTATTAACAAAATAATTCAAGGCAATGATGAATATCAAGAGAAAACAATGTATAAAAAAACAACACTACAGCCTCTAATAATTAGTTTTCACTATTTTTCTGTTTATAATAGGCTATCTGTATTCTTGGATATTTTTGTTTATGGGATGGTATTTTTTTTTGAATTCACTCATTTTTCTTTATAACTGAATTATAGATCTTTAATTTATTATTATATTTTTCTTGTTTGATATTGGTTGGTCCAGCATTTGTCCCAGTGAATAAAATTCTCAGGATTTCCTTAAGAGTTTTTCCTATGAGTTTTTAAAATATATTTTCCGTCATTGTGCTACAGTTTATATATATATATATATATTCACGGCATTCGAAGTCTGTGTCACAATCTGATTGTATGGGTGGTTACCTACCAGGTAACGCTTGTGGTTGGCCAGTAACCTGCTAACATCCGCCACGGTGCCCTCAGTTTGTGAAGAGCAGATCATAGAATGGTTGAAATAGTTTACTGTCAAATAAATGCAAAGAGTACACGACACGTGTTTCGCCCTCATTCTGGGCTCATCAGGTGTACACACTCCACTGCACTCCCTCTCGGGAATCGAACCTCGGACGTCAGCACCAGAGGCGATGCCCCTAACGTTGCGCCACGGCGTGTGGTTCGTTTATTTGACAGCATGTAGATCGGGGTAATTACATTCACGGCATTCGAAGTCTGTGTCACAATCTGATTGTATGGGTGGTTACCTACCAGGTAACGCTTGTGGTTGGCCAGCAACCTGCTAACATCTGCCACGGTGCCCTCAGTTTGTGAAGAGCAGATCATAGAATGTAGGTAACAAGTAGGGTACAAGTTGTAACGTTTTATTTATTATGAACATGTTCTACTTAAGTTTACATATGCTGGGTTTATGTCCAAATGTCTGTTAATGGCTATCAGACAAGAACACTATTAACAGACATTTGGACATAAACCCAGCATATGCAAACTTAAGAAGAACATATTCACAATAAATAAATGTTACTACCAATACCCCTCCACCTCCCCCACCTAATTTCGCTATATATTGGCTTTGATTCTTGTAAGTCTATACAGTATTTAAGAAAAAGATACCTTGTGTCCAACATTATTTGCTAATTAAATTATACCATGTTGAGTTCTTCTCATTTTTTAATAATTGTTTGACAAGTTTTAATGATTCAACATAATACATTGATTTTCTTAAGACTTATTTACATTATGCTTGAATGGTTTAAGATTTTACTAATATATTTTGAATAATTTCCTCTGCTTATTATTATTTTTTTTGTTTGTTTCTTATAGGGTTTATAAAGTTCACAAAGAAAATGAAGAGATACATCTGTAAACTACTGTAGCACATCTAAACCTTTTCTAACAGATGTTTTCAGAAAGATTATTAGAGCAAGTTGATAGGTCATAAGTTAGCACCAGAACTTGTAACAGGAGACAGATTGTAACAGCTTTAAAATGACCCCTTTGGGAGTAGTGAATGTATGCATGCTAAACTGTTACCTTTCTCAATTAGACTTAAATATATATCTTTTTCCTCAATGACAGAGTTCATATTATACAAAAGAAGCTTTAAATGACAGCATTATAAACCTTTCAGTTTAGTCAGGTGGTCACCACTAAAGTTTTCCAAAATTTTAAGTCTTGCCTGCTGTTGCTAAAAAAAAAGAAGAAAAAGTTAAAATACATGCTGTGGATGTTTCCATGGGTCAAAAGCATTTATTGTGGACATCTGTTCTAGGTTATAAGGCCATAGAAAGTACAAGTACATATGGAAGTCTCTTTTCATGACATTATGAGTCTTCTAAAATGATACGGATATCCAGGGCATAGTCTGTTTTTTACACTTAATCTTTTCACACTGGTACTTCTATGGCAGTAAAAAAATATATATATATCTGCAAAGATTCAACTCAGCAAAATCTAATCTCATTGCTGAAAAAGCTCCAGGCTGCTTTTTTTTTCTTCACCGGCAATATTTGTCTTCACATTCATGCAAGTAAAGTTTATTACAAGCAGCATGTAGGGTGACATCATTTACTGTCGAGCATGGTGGTAAGACAAACTCATTTAAAGGATGGCTTCAGCTTATTGGGTGAAGTCACATATTCTTCAGTTCAAATGTTCAGTCTCTTGGAAAATAAATGATCATTTATGCAATATAACATGGACACTTTTCTCTTTCTTGCAGAGTAAGGATAACTCTCAAATATGTATTATGTGTGTGTGCCTACTTCCATGTTAGAAACAAAAATAATGACGATTTCATGCAAGTGTTAAGCAGGTTGGAAACACATGTTGCTTAAAAAAACTAACAAGAAAAAGGATGAAGAAGAAAATAAGAAAAACATGTGAATAGCTAGTACAGTATACAAAGACTTCTAAAGTTTTTACAAATTAGCAGTGGTACAGTAAATGTTTTGAATAATTCAGGCCACCAGTATATCTCTCTGCTAGCAGTGAACTTGTGACCTCATTTCTTTGGAGACCCATTTAGATTAAGATAGAGGGCAGCTGAGTGATTTGGAGAAGGCAGTTGACTTGTGTGGTCTGTAGAACAGTAACTGTCTGTCCAAATTAAATATACAGTACATCTATATGTGCTGATTTACAAAGTTTGACACTTTCACAAATTGATTTAGCACAAAAATAATAATCTGTTCAGTATACAGTTGCTTAAGAAAAACGTTTATTTTTCCATATATAAATAAATTAGCTTATTTGTTTGTCTCTTAGTGTGCTTTGTTGTATAATATATATTTTATATATATATATATATATATATATATATATATATATATATATATATATATATATACGGAACAGATACATTGGTTTTTATGTGGATCTTGTGATAATAGTTGCATTGCTATGTTACAGCACAAGGACTGTGATTTATTCATTTGGAATGCGTTCAATCTCATCTGAAAAATAAAGTGGTTTTATACTGAAGCAGTGGCATGCACAGACCTCTTTTTTGTGCAATAGCTGTTCCAGAACCTTTCTGTACAATATAAAATTTTATACATACTATATGTATTGTAGTAGTGATGCCGATCAAGTTCCAGAATGGATTCTTTGCTCTTTACATGGCTCTTCCACTATCCTTAAAGGACTGCTTGCCATTGCTGCACTAGGTGGAATTCTGCTACATTGCAGGTTTGCCATTTTTATAAGTTCCCTGCTGCTGGTGATGGAATGCCAGCTTATACTATGGGTCACATATCCTTATCTAAGGAAACTTGATAGGGCTATTACTGTATTAATATCTCTGAGTAACAAAAACAGCAATTATTATTTGCCATCTGATTTCTTAGTGTTGAGAGCTTTTAGACTTTATATCAAAATTGCCATTTTGGATCCAATATTTTGATAAATTGCTATGGCTTCATCTTTGTTAATAGTGTTCTGTTTCTGTATTGATAGAATCAGAAGATTAAAGAGCTGTTCTTGTTCATAGATTTCTGAATTTGAACTTACCTGAACCAAACTTGAAACAACTTCTTTCAGTAGTTACTGTTGATACTAGCAATGAGCTACCAATTTTCAGCAACAGAAATAATGTTGGAAACTCTATATTAGCATCAAACCTATTGAACTTACCCAGCATGGCTTGGGCACTATTCTTCAGAGAGGTGTATGCAAAATTAAATACTCTCAGCTGTGACCCAACTGAGCTTGAATAATACTGCTAATATTGGTCATACTCTGTTCATCTTGCAGCAAGCAGACACACATGCAGAAATGGAGACACATTGTCACAGACCCTGCGGTTTTACAAAGTTTTAGGCCTAGTCCCCACATAAGTGAGTTTTCTTCATTTGTTATCAAAAAAAATCCCATCCTCCCACGCAGTGTTTTTTAAAAAATCTCCATCCACATGAAAACACAAAAATAAGCGGTCAAGCACTGTCAAGAGCATGCCAAAACAACATGCGGCGATATAACTTTAACCTTTAAGCCATGTTGGCCAATTAGAAGCCTGAAAAAGTTACCAGTTCAGGAAGGCTAACAACAATGGCACATTGAAGTAAGGGGGAATCATATGTGTAGACTGATAGTAAAGTGGAGTTATTCCTCAGTATCACACAATACTTGGTGAAACCCTGCTACAAGTTCCTCTACTTTGGACTCAATGACAGGTAATTATATATACACAAGGCCCAAAAGGACTGTAATTGCTTCACACACTTGCTTCACTTCATAACAAATTGTTATATATGAGATGGCAGAACTACTTAATCATCTAACACACATGCAGACTTTTCAAGGCAATGGTAAATGCATGCCTATCTACAACATCTTTTTTTATAACAATAAAATACAAATAAAGACTGAAATGGAAATAATTTCTCATGAATCAAACATTGAACATTAAAAACCAAACAGTATACCTTATAACTACAGTGAGATAAATCTATGAATCTGACAACAAAAAAGAGAATGAATGATTACAGTGTATATACTTGGAAAACAAATAAGGAATATTTGTTTCACTTAGCACAGAAGGTGCTGGGACTGGAACATCATACTCACCCTTCCTCTTGTCCACAAAGTTGTCTCAGAGGCACTATGGTATGCTGAAAGTCTACCACTAACTCTTTTGTCTTGCTGATATTCAGCTGCAGGTGCAGGTTCTCCATGAAGCACAAAACAAAGTCCTCCACAAGCCTCCTGTATTAACTTGGCTCTATTATTAATTGAGCCTATGATGGAGGAGTCGTCTGGTTCTAGAAGTTGTTTTTCATTTTTTATAAAGCATTGAAAGACAAGCATCTTAGCCAGTTTAATATAATGACATGGATTTTATTCCATTATTCTATTTTGTACTTTATCTGTTTGGTATGATATGAACGGAATACTTATACACCCTTGGGACAGGGTTTAGTACTATAGTGTCACAGCTCCAGGAGCCTAGATTTGAATCTTGGGCCTGGACATTGGCTCTTTGGATTCTGCAAGTTCATTCCATATCTGCATGGTTCCCCCCGCCCCCCAAATCTCCCCCACCCATCTCAACGAAGTGTGTGTTAAGTTGTTGGGCAACATTAAATTGGCCTTCGTATATATTTGAGTGTATATTAGTGTGTGATGGATTCACACCATATGTAAGGTCCCCATATAAATCCTATGTAATTGCCTATGTAAAGTCAATGTAGGCCCCAGCTTCTGAAACCCTGAATTAGAAAACAATGGTTATAGAAAATTGGATGCAAGAAGTATTATCTGATCTTAACACTGAAAAAGATACATTTAATCATAAGTTTTTTTTACTGTTGCAACACTGTGAGTCAACGCTCTTTCCTAAAATAAAATTTCACATAAGTTAGTAATAAACAAATTACAAAGCCCTGAGATTTGTCTTCAAAACAAAAACAAAAAATTCTTTTAAGAAAATATTGCTCAGATGTTATTGTATATCTCACTGTTCTTCTCAAAAAATGCTTGAAAACTTTCTTTCTGAAACAGGCTACAAGATTTTCATCTTTAAGAAGATGACTTCACTATACAGTACAGTATATCACATTCCCTCATCACCATATAATGATACATTTACAAGTTAAATGTACTGAATTTTAAACTTTATAGCATACACTTTAACCAGCTTTGTACTTAATCGTGTAGTTGCTGATAAACAAATGACTTCTGAACACGTCTATTCAGATATACCTCAAGACAGTACATAAAATGAAAATTGGTTATGCAAAACACCGTCTTAACTAATAATTAGCTTTTTGTTTTAATTCTGTCTTGATTATTTTTCTGAACTAAAATAAATGTCATTTGTACCACTGCACATTTTAAGCACATTCAGTTACATCAGTTTTCTTTTAAAAATCTCATAAGATTTTATTAACTTGTTCAAAGTTTTATTGTTGATAGTCATGCTTTTTATATATATAATTTTAGTGTGATCGTGATTTATATGTTAAAAATTCTATTTTTGAAGTTTGTTTTTAATTTCAATTAAAACTTCAATTAATTGAATTTAAAATGTTTTATCATATTAACATCTTGTTTTCATTGTTTATGTGAAGTTCCAAATATCAGCACATGACCCATTTGGTCACACGATTGACTTTAGAGGATATAATGCTATAAATATGGTGGTGTTCATATCATTCACTAATCCTCGGATACACAAAGTATTTTGAAGAAGTTTAGTGTTAGTTAATTTAATTTCAAGTACGACCTAGTATTAGGTTTTTTTAATCCCTTTTTGCTTCTTAACTCTTATTTTGTCTTGCATTTTGGATTTGCCATTTCCATTATTTTGCCTTCCCATTAACAACCTCTATCTGCTCTTTTGACCATGATTCTGCAGTGGCTTTTGCATCTCCTGATCCTTTTTTCACGTCATAATTTACAAGAGACTGATTGTCTCATTAAACTGATGATCTCCCCAATGTACTTATTATCAGCTCATACTGTACATTACTCCATCCTGATACTTTTTTTTGTAACTATAATTTAATAAAGACTTGAAACAATGAGGTGAATCCTTACCAGGGGAAAGAAAAGAGTCAAACAAGAAACCAAAGAGCATTATAACTGGTAAACTGTTCATGGGTATTATGAGGCCTATATATGTAACTAAGGTCTATTAAAAGATCGACATGGTCCATTCAAACCAAATAAGTGGAAGAAACAATCATTTAGCCTTCATAACAAAAATAAAAAATAATTTAAATGTTACTGTAATTGAGTGTAATTTTATCATATCCACTAATACTTTGATGAAAATCTGACCATGCTGTAAATAACCAATTTCCAAATTAAGAAAAATATCATCAATACAATAAATACAAAAAACATCATATTTACTCTAGCAAACATTAAAAGAAAAAGTACATTTTTAAATTAAACCACAGATAAATTTGCAATATTACTTCAGTGTCCATAACTACTCCTTTCCATTGTGAAATAAAGTTGTCAAAAAGAAAAAAAATACAATTTATTACTTAACTAATCAGACTGAAACCCTAACGTTCAATTGATTTGCACACCTCATAATGAGCGTGTAATCCTTTCAATAAGAAAATTGTAACTTAATCATGATATTCAAAGAATCTGTAATACAAAACGTAGTAATCTAAACAAGACTAAGATGTGACTTTTCTGAGCACTCATCATCCCAGTCCTCCTGTATGGCTCAGAGACTTGGATGCTTTTGCAGACAGGCCTCAACAGGATAGAAACATTCCTGATGCGTTATATACAGAAAATTCTCCTAATCTCGCTCAAAGACCGCCTATGAAGCAAAACGATAAGGATCACATGCCTCCAACAACCCAGTATAGCTGAGAAAATTCAGAAAAGAAGACTACGCTGGTTTGGCCATGTGTGCAAAATGGATGAAAACCAACTCCCTTACCAAATTCTATAGCAAAACCGCCCAGCAACATGGAAGTTACAACAAAATACGCCTAAGATAACTTGGGATAACCTCAAATGACATTGACTAAGCCTAACGGAGGCAATAGCACAAAATTGAACCAGCTGGAAGCAAATTGTGTGGGGATGTCCAAAACCCATCTGACCCTACAGTACAGTAACATACTGGCTCCAAGGGCAGCCTCGTCTAATTGCCCATTAAAGGATTGACAACCATCAGTGCAATTGACCCAGGAGGTCAACAAAAGGACTCACAAAGAAAGAGAGAGAAAACAAGAAAATTTTAATTGTTATGTTTAGGTATATTTTGTTGTTGTCTTTTCCTGAACTCAGCTCAAAATATTTTTGTTTGGGACTTACTAATTTGTTTCTAAGGTTCTGAATCAAGTAGTGTTCTATTTTAGTTTTGTTTTGTGATTTTGTTTTGTTCAAACATGCCACCACATTTTCTAGAAACTGTGAAGGGACATTTGCCTGTTACCAACATATCACCTTCTCATACAAAACAATGGCACCTGGCATTGATTAAGTATCCCATGGTGAATAGAAAAACTTGTGCAAACTTAGTGCCAATAAGAATGAAGAATTTAAAGTTCAGAGTCAGTTTTGTTTAATGTTGGACCTCAAATTTGTCTAAAGCCTTATGATTTTCTTCTTGTCCCTAAAAAGACTATTTTGAACTTTCTGGTTTTGACCCTTGCATGTCCCGTGTTGATTCTTTTGCTTTACATTTTACTTTCATCTCCAGGTCAATTTCTGTTTTCCACAACAGTGCTCTGGTGTATTATTTCAGATTTTCCTCAGCACAAATAAGGAAATCTTCATTCCTACAAAATGAAATTGACTCTAACTGAGGTACCTTTTCTTCATTCAAGAACATAACACATGAGGAGACAGTTGTTTCCCTAAACTTTTTTTTTGTAAAATTTTAATATGAAAAACAAATAAAATAATAAATACAGTATGTTAATGATGTTCCTGGAATCATTGGGTTTTTCAGGTCTTTCAACATCATACACTCTTCCCCAGGTGAGCCAGTTGATGCTGATCAAACCTTAGCTTGTGTCCAGACTGCTAGTTGGCTACATTGCCCCATGGTTCTTCTCTTTTGAGGCACAGCCATCCAAAGGCTTTCTCTGCCTCTTCAATGGAATCATGGAAGGTTCTTCTCCTTATTTCCCCATTCGATGCCCAGTTATCACCCTTCCCTAAACCCAACTTCACCACACTTCACTGCACTAGCCCATCATACTTGACGAGTTTCCTTTCAAAGGCTTCATCCAAACTATCTTTCCAAAGGACTACTAACTCCAGCAAGATGACTTGCTTGGTGGATTCAGACACAAAAAGGATGTCTAGTCACAAGGTAGAGACCACAGTGTGCTGCAGGAACTTGAGTTACTTCTCCCGGTCTATAAGTAGCTTCAAGTCCTTTGCAGAGGCTAAGACTCATGTAGATATTCTTCCTGTGGATCTAGATTGCTTCCCAGCTCTGATAAAGATGATGAATTGTTTTAGGAGTAAACTGCCACTATGGTACCCACCTCTCATCCCCCAACCCTCAGAATCCCACACCCTGTGAGTGCCAAGCCATTCATGAAGAGCTGGACAGGAGACAGAGCTTGTGCCATTACATAACAGAGTGCAGCTGAGCTAAACAAGTTTTATTTGGAAAGATGAAAGTGGCCTAGAAATTGTTTAATTCCCTCTGACACTTGTGTATCCAATTGAGATTTCTAATTATTAAAAGCAAAAGATTGTTCATTTTTATGGCTGAAAGTCTGAAAAGAGTTAACTTGTAAAAGGGATTTCCAGTGCTCAAAACCAAGGTAGTTAGCCAATTTCCAGTGGAAAGCCAGAGTCAGCTTTGCAATGATGGTGCAAAGAAAACAAAATGTGTGTGCTGAATAGTGGTTAGAGACAGGTATGAAAGACTAAGAAGACAAAATATGGATAAATGTGATGTGAATATTTAGTAAACAGAATTTACAAAATGAATCAGAGTCGAGGTCCATAGAAAAAATCTTACAGGGAATAAAATACATATTTTACACAAACTAGAACTGGGTATGTTGATGATTAGGCTTTTTGGATGACAGTATATTTTAAAAATAGTACCAGCAGAAATGGTTAATACACTATATTTCCAAAAGTATTGGGACGCCTGCCTTTACACGCACGAACTTTAATGACATCCCATTCTTAATACACAGGCTTTAATATGGAGTTGGCCCACCCTTTGCAGCTATAAAAGCTTCAGCTCTTCTGGGAAGGCTTTCCACAAGGTTTAGGAGTGTGTTTATGGGAATTTTTGACAATTCCTCCAGGAGAGCATTTGTAAGGTCAGGCACAGGTGTTGGATGAGAAGGACTAGCTTGCAGTTTCTGCTGTAATTCATCCTGAAGGTGTTCTATTGGTTTGAGGTCAGGGCTCTGTGCAGCCCAGTCAAGTTCCTCCACACCAAACTTGCTCATCCATTTCTTTAAAGACCTTGCTTCATACACTGGTGCGAAGTAACGCTAGAACAGGAACGGGCCATCCCCAAACTGATTCCACAAAGTTGGGAGCATGAAATTGTCCAAAATGGCTTTGTATGCTGAAGCTTCAAGAGTTTCTTCACTTGAACTAAGGAGCCAAGCCCAACCCCTGAAAAATAACCCCACACCATAATGCCCTGTCCACCAAACTTTACACTTGGCACAATGCAGTCAGGCAAGTACCATTCTCCTGGCAAAGCCTAAACCCAGACTTGTAAATGGGATTTCCAGACAGAGAAGTGTGATTCGTCACTCCAGAGGAAACATCTCTACTGCTCCAGAGTCCAGTGGCGGTGTGATTTATACCAATGCATCCAACGCTTTGCATTGCACTTGGTGATGTAAGGCTTGGATTCAGCTCCTTGGCCATGGAAACCCATTCCATGAAGCTCTCATATGCACTGTTCTTGAGCTAATCTGGAGGCCACATGAGTTTGAAAATCCCTGTCCTAGAATGTTAATACATTGGATAACTGAGACCCCAGGAGCAGCTTGTAGGATTAAATCTCTGGTTTGTTCAAAAGTCTACTGGAAATTCTCCAGGAAGAGATGGAAACTGTTCAACAGAACAACTGGAGAATGAGTGAGTCAGGGAGTGTTTATTTAGGAGAGTGTTCATGAGTGGGCCTAGCATTATAACTGGTAAAATGGCATTTGTTTGGAAAAGTATTTCTTTTGGCCCATTTGGATTACATTGGAAGCAGAGACTGAACAAGAGGAAAACTGATTTATCACAAAGGCATATTTCTTAATTTTCCTTTATATTTTATGCATAGCAAAGTGTGCCTGTTAAGGACATGTATTATTGTTATGTAAAAGGTTTCACTGACATACATAATAAATGAAAACTCGTTTCTAACCCACCCTACATTAGATTACTACCTGGCTTGAAGGGCATAGGTTACAATCCATAAAGTGGCACTAGTATATAATGTGCGATAGTCTTTCACAAGAGAAGACAGATGTAAGATGCAATACACTCAATTATTTTTTTTCAGTTATAGCATTATGTAACACTTGCTTGATAAAATACTAACCAATACATTGTATAAGCAAAAAACAGTGCTTTGTCAACCAGCTTTGCATTGCATGAGCTTAAACATTTATTGCCAGCATCAGGTACAAGGCAGTAAACCACTATGGACAGGCTGCAAGCACATCGCAGGGCACATTCATGCTCACACATAAGCTCATTCATGTATGCATTTATTTTAACTTACCGTAAGCTGGGAAGTGTAAGGAATACACAAAGTACCCAAAGAAACACTCATTGGGAAGAACCTGTGATCTACATTCACCATTCAAAACCTATGTTTTTAGAGCTGTAGGTCTTCCATGCTACCACGGTACCATACTGCCCATAGGGTTTTACAGTAAAAAAAAAATTAAAAGCCTATCTGCAAAATGTGTGTTTTTGTATCACTTTAAGTACTGTACACTTTTTATTCTATTTAAAACTGTTTAACACAATTTTATTTACAAATACAACCTTTGCCACCAACTTTGAATAATTTAGTAGTAAAGAAAAGACATATGAGTAAGTAAAGCATCTGGTAGTATAACTAGTTAAAAGTGTCTTGAAGAAGTGCATACTAACAATAATATTAACCTAAACTGTCATAATTAACAAACACTCAATGTACCACACTCAAAACAAAAAGTTTGATAGTCACAACATTTAATAAAGGCGTATAAAATAAGAGCTCCTTGTCTAATAACAAATAGTCTGACTATGGGTTGAACCCACCTTAATACCAGTGGGCAACTACAAAAACAGTGCAATTGAATAGTTTCCAGTGAAGCCATGCCACGAATATTTTTCAAGGAATAATTACAAGGCTCGAAGGCCAAATGTTCTTATCATGCTCCTGGCTTGCAAATAAATCTTTGACACACTGATGAAAGTCTTAACAGTCAGCTGAGGAGCTTAAGTTAATCTGTAAAATATGGCATTCATTTACTTAATAAATGGCTGCAATTAAGTACACAAAAACTCAGAATTTTAGAAAACTTTCCTTTAGAAACTTTATATAATGCTCATCTGCTTTTATTCTAAAAATAAAAAGGGAACCAAAATGCCACAACAACTTTCCGAAATTAAAATGGGTTTCAAATATGAAAGTAAAAAAAAAGAAACACAGAATTAAGGAAATGTTATTCAACAATTCATCAAGGGTGATCACATTCTTAGTGGGCAATATTTGTATTATTAAAAACATTCCTTATGCAACTTTACAGGATTTAACGTTTTTGGTTCACATTACAAGTTGCTAAGGAAGCCATCTGAAACTGGTTATCTGAAATATCCTCAAAAGAAATGACCTACCACAAAACTATTGATCTTTATTAAGTATAAATGATACTGCAGATACATGGCTATTTAGGTACTTTTTAGTGAGTGCCCTAGTTAAGTAATAGTGCAATGCCATGTGCTCTACCTGACAGTTCCATGCACTTCAATAGTCCATCCCCCAACCCAGTTTCAGGGGCTTAAGTGGCTGATCTCTGCCTCTTTGAAGAAGAGGCTGATTGGAAAGGGGAATAGTGGTCTCTGTGGTTATAAAATATTTTGCAGCAGATGATGGAAAATACATTTGTCCAAACATGATATTTGTGTAAAAAAAATTATACTGGAATGATGGAAGGACTTAAAAGGATGACTAGACTTTGGACAGCTAAAAAAAAAGGAGAATTCAATTTTGTGGATGAAAAAAAAATTCATACTTTTATTTTGTAAATTATTTAACACTTTCACCATTGCATCTTGAGGTGGCAAAGTGATTAGCACTGATGCCTCAAAGCTTCCAGGCAACCAGGTTCAATTGGGGCTTGGTTACTGTTTCTGTGGAATTTGCCTGTTCTCCTTTTCTGTCTGGGTATTGTTCTAGATAGTCTTCTTCTCAAACTCCAAAGATGCACAGATTAGGTGAACTGGTGAGTCTTAGAATGTGTGAGGGAATAAAAGTGAGTATGCCCTACAGTGGACTAGCAATGTACCAATGGTTGGTCCACTGCCAAGAGAGCCTCTTAACTTGACTGAGGAAGGCTGAAAATGGAAAGTAACCAGTCATTCAAGTTGAAAATTCTTAACTGTTATAGAGAACTGTGATAAATATTGTATCAGTACTAAATATGTTAGTTGTGCTAGTATGTTATGTTATTGTTTAGCTTTGTATTTTGAGTCAATTCCAATAAAATAGTATATAAGTTTATATAAATAATTGAGTATTGGTCTCTGGGCTATTGTATAGCTGCAAAAAAAGACACAGCAGCAAAGTCCACAGAAAAGTGACTAAGCTGGTTGCAGGACTGCAGGATATAAGTTATGAGAAAAGAAAAAGTTGTTGAACCTTTCAGTTTCAGCAAACAGCGATTAATAGGTGTCATGATTGAAGTAGCTGTCATTTTAAAAGAAGTTCAAAAAGAACATGGGGGCACAGTTGGAAACTTGTTAAGGTTAAATTTTGCACAAATGTTTGGAAGTTTTTTTTTTCACGCAGAGAACCATAGAAACATGGAATAAGATATTAAGTAGTGTGGTGAACAGTAGGACTTTAGGGACATTCAAAACTCGACTTGATGTTATTTTGGAGGAATTGTGTGGGTAGGATTGGCAAGCTTTGTTTGGCTAAATGGCCCATTCTAGCCATTTTCTTTGTAAAGGTCTAATAGTATTCAGTGTTCCTTCCTAATCCAGGGATAATCAAGCACCAAACCTAAATCTTCTGTAAGAGTACTTTAAGTAGCTAGTGCTTAAATATAAAAAGAATTACAATGTTACATTTTAAAATTCACTGCCTACTGGCAAGCTAGAATATGCCCTCCCATTACATAAGTTACAATTTGGTTAATTGTTCATTCAACAAATTTCTTTGCTAAGAATAGTTTACTTCACTTAACTTGCATCACAGGTACGTAAAATGCCAGACACGGGCCCACTTATTACTTATCATTTTCCAAAGTACTATGGGTAAGAAGTCAAACTACAGTATCTGAGCATGAGGTAATAGCTCCCTTAGTGTTCTAACTTAGTTTTTGATAACGTGTTCAATGAGTGGCTGGTTATGAAACTAAGGGAGGAATGGATTCAGGCAGTAGTGGGCAGATAGCTCCAGGGTTAACTAGAGAAAATAAAATAGAAAGCAAATTAAGAATTAAAGTGAGATCCCATAGTTTTCAAAGCTGTAGTCACTGCTCATTATAATTTACCAGTAATGCCACATTGCACAATAACGTGCAGTGAATACACTTGACTTGAGCATTCGTAGTTTTCATACTCTCTCTCTGTACATTTAGCATTCGTTTGCTCAGAGGTTGATGTGCTTGCTGCTTCCTGAGCAGCTCTTCTTTTCTCCACCCTAGCCATCTGCTTCTTCTCTTCTTTTGTCAGCATCTTTTCGTGTTAAAACTGATTAAGTCAGTGTTTGTGTTGCAATTACTTAGTATTCCTTAATTTTTCACTTAAGCTGGTACTTAAGTCTTCAATCTGCCTCAAGACTGAGGATGGGATGAGAACGGCGTCCGTATGCATGCGCCGCACGGCTGACCGCTGCCAAGAGTAGATTCTACAATAAAATAAAATAAAATAAAAAGAAAAAGAGGAATAACCTTGGAGGCCAATCACCAGTTAGTGCTGCTGTCTAACTACTTAAGAATTTTAGGTTTAAATCCTGAAACAAGACTGTCTGCATGGTATTTGTGCAATCTTTCTGTGACCATGTAGGGGTATTGCTCAGTAACGGCAAGGATACACAAATTTGCTGGACTGACAAATTTAAATTTTCAATGGGCTGGATCTTAACTGAGCTTGGCTGAATTGCATGCTGTATGGAGCCTATTCTGCATAACATGCTACTGAGAAACTCCATATTAGAAGAAGGACATAAGATCACTATAAAAAGCTAAAATCAGAGAAGGATTGAATGGTCTGGGCTACATAAAAACTAGATTGAGTGATTTGAATCTCATCATTTTATCCAAATTGAGATTAACATGCGATTTTCAAATTATTATAATTAACTATGGAATGAGTGGAAGGTTCACCAGCTCTTCAACCACAACATGAAGGCCAAAACTTACATTCATTAACACTACATTGTGAACAAATGCTACACAAGCATTCATTCACACATAGACCTGAAAATACAAATAACAAGCAACCAGTGTATTTGAGAGTAGTGCAGTAGTTTGGGAACCATCCATCTGAACTGATTAAAACGTAAACATTAGGTGGATGGGACATGACAAGCTATGTTGTGTTGATTGGCCTGTTCTCCTCTGTACTTTCACATTTCTATGTTGACATTAAAATTAATGTTGCAAAAACACAGTACCCTTAATGTAAGATGTCAGTTTCACATTATGCCTAAGTGACCTGCAAATAATTTTTTATAAGAACACTGAAATGTATTCTTGGTGCTAAAAGAGAAAGAAAACAATCCCAGTAGGTTGTGCTCAATATACTAATAATAATTTTTTTATAGACCACTGTCAAGTCTTTTAAACTTTGCCAGAAAACATATTTTACAAAAAATATTTTAAAAAAATGTTGTACCTTATAAAGAGGAAACTGATAAATGTTTCTTATCCTTCCAATATAATACACACTTTTAAACAACACTACAATCAAAAGAAGTATTTTTTTGCTATCTCTTCACCAAAGAATCTTTCTTGTATCCTCAAATGTCTTTGTCATATTGTAATTTAGAGCACAATTCCTTAAAATTTTGGTTCGTCTTGGGTGGCTGAATGCAAACAGATTCATCTTGTGCCAGTGCCAGTACCAACCACATTGACTGGTGTGTTTCATTGCTTAATTTTTTAGTAATTTGCATGGTTTAGGTTTTGTCTTTCTTAAAGTTGGCTGTACTAAAAGTGTCATAACTCTTCTTTTTTTCCAATCTGCTCCATCAAAGACAACCTATTTTTTTCCAATGTGTATGCTACCATAGCATGGAGCAAACCACATGTATCTGATTACATCAGGTTGTCATTAGGTCTCTAACCATTTACTCAAGACTTTTCTGATTATTGAATCTTCACAAAAAAAAATACATATTTTTTCTGATCATGAATTAAACACAAAAATATGCTGTGCCAGCTTTAATCCAAAGTCTTATTTCCCCCACTAATGAAAGCTTACAATTAAATTCTTTTAAATTAAGAAGTCGTGCAATACTCCATGGTCAAAAATGACAAATACAAACTCGGCATCATATGTCACAAATTATAACTTCCTTTAAATTTGTTTTTCTTTAAGGTTTGTTTAGTTATGAGAAGATGAACTGAGTTATTAAATACTTTTTTAGAGGAATTTTTAAGTTTGTCACTTTCCACTTGCAAACATGAAACTAAAGTATTTGAGTGAAGTTAACTTTCTTAATATTATCATAGCAGTATACAATCTTACAAAATTAGGCCACACTCCAGTCACCTTGGATCAAAGGCAACCCGTATGCCACTCTTTCCCACGGCTCTGTGAGCTGACCCAGTGCCAGGATCCACATCTGAGACTTGCTGGCAGCCATGTATCAGGGCCCACAAGTTTTCATCCAAGCACATGGCACATTTTAAAAAACTGCTAAAAACTCATTATTTTAATTTGGCTTTTTCATAGCTACTTTTCAATTGTGATCCTAGTAGACTATATGGTCTTAGAATTATCATACTCTTCAGGGATTTGCAATCTGTACTAATCTCCACTCTTTCCTGCTGTTTTTGCCAGTTCTTCTGTGTGGTGATTTGCTCAACCACCACCTGATAAAAGCACCCTGCAGCCCCCTGAGATGATGGAATGAGCTGTCCACGAGACCAACTTCATCAAATCCTATCATGTGAAGAATTAAAACTAAGAAGTGTGATTTAGGAACATTTATGTTAAGTAGAATGCCCAATGGGGGCTGGGCGTTCTTTTGGCCTTGGAACCCATGCAGATTTAGTTTTTTCTTCTTCGTTTTTTTGTTTGTTTTTTTTTTTTTCTGTCCTCCCAGCCATCTGACCTTATCTTGTTTTGTTGTTACTTATTCTTTAATATTATAGCCTAATCTTAATTGTTTTTTTTTTCTTGTAACTTTCTTTTTGTCATCCTGTAAAGTACTTTGAGCTACACTGTTGTATGAAAATGTGCTATAAAAGCAAAAGTTGTCATTGTTTTTGTTGTTGTGAAGCTTCTTTTATGTTGGCTTCTCCAGGTTGCTCAGAGCTGTCATTCCTGCCTCACAGCTGCAAGGTCTGCATGAGTTTTACATGGGCTACTCATGTATTTATGGACTGATTGGTGTGAGTGGCTGAGGAAAAAATAATCGTATGACTTAAACACACATCTATTTTTTATTACAAGCCATGGCAAGACATAACATAAATATAAAAAATAGAATTGTAGACGCAAAAGTAAGATTATAAGCAGAATATATTTTGGTGGTGGGAGCTTCTCAGGTTGTCATAACTCCACAAAAGACAGCAGATGTGAACAGTCAAGTTAACAGGAAATGTATTCTTACCTCAAGAACCAAGAACCAGTTATAAAATAATTACTTCAAGTTTTTTTGTTATCACAAGGATGCCTCATAAACATGGAAGGCATATTTTTCATGTTTGTGAAGAAATAACTTCAAGTTGAAAAATGTTAAACTTAAATCACTAAAGTAAGTCTTTTCAACACCCAATTAATTGTTTAACAATCTATGGTTATTCATTGTTTTCACTGAGATTTCCAGCTTAGACCAAGTTTCTTAAATCTCTTTCTGACACATTATTTATTCAGCTTTGTAATGATGTAGTGATTCTGACAAGAGATCCCTTTAGGCCCTTTGATGTTAATCTGGGATTCATCCATACTTCTTCAGGTAAAATTCAAAGTATACAGTCCACAAAATTCACCTTTGCTGCATGTTTATAGTATCTAGGTCTTTGTACATAAGGTATACACAAGTAAACACATCAAAGAAGCACCATCTCTGTTTTCACTTATGTAGCTTTGTCATGTTTTAAATGTTCATAACTTAATTAGCTATAGCATTCTAAATTTTATAGATAATGAAACATTGCTATATAATTTTTCAACTCAGTTTGAATAATATATAATATGGGATAAATAACTGAGATTTATGTAGGACAAGGCATTGGCACTACCCTTGTGGATGGAAACTTTGGTATATGCTTCTAAAGAGGAAAAGGTTTTTGAATTTTTCTATTTAAATACCTTGGCACCCATTGGTTTAAAAAAATCATGTGACCTTCTGCATTTTATTTCAATATTTCAGTAATTCCACATAGTTTATAATTTATGGTGAGATGAGGACAGATAGGAGTAGAAATGGGAACATTAAAGAGTCAGCTCAAGTTGGATGGTTGGAAGACAAAGTCAGTGAGGCGAGATTGCATTGGTTTGGACATGTGCAGAGGAGAAATTCTGAGTATATTGGGAGAAGAATGTTAAGGAGAGAGCTGCCAGGAAAGAGGAAAAGAGGAAGGCCTAAGAGGAGGTTTATGGTTGTGGTGAGAGAGGACATGCAGGTGGTGGGTGTAAAAGAGCAAGATGCAGAGGACAGAAAGATATGGAAAAAGATGATCCGCTGAGCCAACCCTTGATGGGAGCAGCCAGAAGAAGAAGAAGAAGGGCAAGCTCTAGCTGGTCAATTTTCCCTTTGTTTATCTTTTTCCTGTTTTAACAAAAAAAAATAATTGCTCTAATAATTTTTAAAATATTTCTGTGTTTAGGGCTTTGTCTCAAAATTGAATGCTGCTTCATTCATTGGACAACATGATTCTTGAGAAACAGACCAGGGTGGTTCTGAAATGCCTCATACAACTTCTTTCTTCCTCTTCCTTTTGGATTATCTCTAAATAGCTTGGTTTCCCAGCTCTGAATCTGGAACAGTCTTCTCCTATTTGAATGACTTATGTGTTACCTAGGCATACACATTTTTATTACATGGTATTTTTTGTTCTATATGTATTGACTTTGTCTTATGCATTGTAACTGTTATATTGGGTAATATTACAATGTTTATATACACCACTTATCTGTATACTGGGATGGGTAACATAATGAATCCCTTAATTTTCTACATATTTTATTGTGTTTTAGAATTAATTTTAAATTGATAAATTTGACATTTTTGTGCATCAATCTACACCATTTATTCAAAAAGGTTTTCAAATTTATCAAAAATCCAAAACTGATACATCCCAAAATAAAAGAGTGAAAGCATTTATTCAAAAAGGTTTTCAAATTTATCAAAAATCCAAAACTGATACTTCCCAATTTTATACATATTCAAAACCATAATTCAATACTTTGCAGAAGCCCTTTTGGCAGCAATTACATGTTTGAGTCTTCCTGGATTTAACCAGTTTATTCAATTCTTTTTTGTTCACATCCAACAGTGCTTGAGTGGATCTGACAATCTGTAAACTGCCATCCCCAGGCCTATCCACAGATGTTATATGGGGTTTAAACCTGGGCTTTGTCTGAGCCACTCAAGTACTGTCAGAGAATCTTCTGAAACCACTTAATTGTTGTCTTGGCCGTATGCTTTGTGTCATTGTCATGTTGAAAGGTGAACCATCACCCCTGGACAGGATTTCTTTAAGGACTTCTCTGTGTTTGGCTTCATTCACTCTTTCTTAAATTCTGACCAGAATTGCTGCCACCACCATGATTCACCATAGGGATGGTTTTAGACAGGTGATGAGCATTGCCTTGTGTTCACCAGACTTAGTGCTCGTAGTTCTGCCCAAAGAGTTCAATTTTTTTCTCATCAGACCAGAAAATCTTTTTCCTCATGTTGTCAGGGTCTTCTAAATGTGTTTTGTCAAATTCCAAGTAGGCTGACATATACGTTTTACTCAAGAGGGGCTCTGTCTGACTGAGGAAGAGCTGCTGAGATGGTCGTCCTTCTGACAGGTTCTCCTGTCTCACCAGAGGCCTCATGTATAAACAGTGCATGTGCACAAAAATGTTGCATATGCCCATTTCCACGATCACATCGCAATGTATAAAAACCTAACTTGGCATAAAGCCACGCACATTCTCACATCAGCCTTAACCTCTGCGTACGCAAGTTTTCCGCTTGGTTTTGCAAACCGGTGGCACCCAGCGTCGAAGCAGTACTACTGTTCCTGTGTGGTTTCCCTTTATTTTTTAGATTCACATCCCTGACACAGCTTTATCAAATACGCTGAAATTAACCGCATATCATTTATTAGTTTAAGGCACCTGATTGTAATCAAACTGTAACAATATAATAGTGCATGGAATTTCCAAACTATTCCAAATACTATAACTGCTTTAGCGTTTTTAATCTCGGTGTACCATTCAGAGTATTTTAACCCACTGCATCTGAGTGTGGAATCACAGCTTTACAGCAGCTGATCGGAAAGAGGATTATCGGGATACAGCATCTAGCACATGCTGCCTCGGCCATGGGCACAGTCTATTTGAACTTTTTCCAAACATCAAACGCTTCAGAGCCTTTCCTGTCGGGACCTGGTAGTTCCGAAGTAGTTTCATCAAGCTCTATCAGTCCATCAAGTGCTCCCAGTAGATCTGTTTGTACGTTGTAACAAAGATAGCCAAGAGACATCAAAGATTTGGTGTAGCCACCCATATAATATGCCCTTGGTGGCAAATGGGTATTATTTTTGAGTTGCGTTCAGGTTGAAGTCCAAAACAGATCTGACTTGAATGGGAAAATATGGCAGCTTTAAAGACAGTGACAGGAAGTGATGTCATCAGTGGCACCGGTACCAGAAGTGACTTCCATCAGTGGCGCTGGGACCTATGGGATTTCCCATGGATGGTCTGCAGAGGATTGAAAGAGAAAGTCAGTGCCTCCCAATCGCACATGTGTGACAATGTATAAGTACAATTACCTCGCTTTAAACTTGCAGAACAGTTGTAATATTGCACAACCTTAGCCACTTATGCTCACATATTGTATATTTTTCATTGTTTTTTATCGTATTATTATTATTATTGTCGTTGTTGTTATTTTATCATTTTATAAGAAAATAAGTTTATGGAGGATTTGCATATTGAATCTCATTGTACCATACAATAACAATAAAGGAATTCAATTCAATAAAAGAGAGCGCGTATTAACAGATGATGAAGACTTGCTTCTAAGTCGATTTAAATTTCCAAGCACTATCTTCTTGGAGCTTTTGATGTAATTTTTAAGATGAAATGCAGTAAAGTATGTATATTACATAATACAGATAAATTTTTAACATCATTGCGATAGCCATGAGCTGGTGCCTCGTTCAGGGACTGTTCCTGCCTCGGCTGTATGCTTGCAGGGACTAGCATGACCCTGGATGGATAGATGGATGGAATAATTAAACATGTACAATGAAGATATTTCAATGTTTCTTAAAAGTTTTGAAGAATCTGCATTCTAATTGTACACATGGCTTGACATTTATTGAAGAACTCATTGTGTGGTGATTGGTTACTTGGAGAAAGAAAGGGAATGACAGAAATTGGGGGTTAGTACATTTGAAAGAAACAGTACTGCTGCAATAAATTATTAAATCGAGGGTCATGCCCGGCGCAGCAAGCATCTGCGCCACCGTGCACTCATGTTTAATACATGCTTTAATTTATATCATCCTGAAAATAATATCAGGTATACATCTTAGTATTTAAATTTTTCAGAGAGCTGTAATATCATGAATTGAATGTATTCTGTGTCCTGTACGCATAAGAGAAGCATGTAGTGATTCACACACAGAGTATATAGAAGAACACATAGAATATGAAGCATTTACCATATTATTTTAGTTATGATTAGATTTGAGAAACTAGTAAATTAAATGATTTTAAGATTAAGTTTACGACATTCTACTTTAATGACAAGAAGTGGACATTTTGACCTTTTTTTAACTGTGACCCTATTTTTTTTTTCTTTTCTCTGTACCCTAATACGCTTCTGTATGTCACGCAGACGGTGGGCAATGACTCACCTTTTTACGGCGGCTTTGATATCTGACCACTTCTTTTTTATTTTGGGCATTGTGCGACTTCCTGAACTTGAACTTTCAATAAACTTCCTTGTCAACTTGTTGTTTATAACACTGCTTAAACCAACAAATAATATGTTTTTCCTTGCCTCCACTTGGTATTTGCTAAAATTCTTCTATTTTCCCCATGCTTTTGCCATTGTCTTTTCACAGAACACTAAACTTACTGGGCTATTTATATTGATTTGCATATTAAAATATGTGAAATTCTGGAAGGAGTCGGGGTGGGGTGGCACGTGCACGAGCATTAGTTTTCATGCTGACCAGGATTTATGTAGCGGAAGTGCATGGAAGTTGACGTACAGATGGTTTTGTGTATCTGAATTTTTTTGTGCATACGCATGTTTCCACTTTTGTCTATACATCATGTGTTAGTATGAATTCTACGTTCGCCGTTATGCATGAGGCCCCAGGAGATTTCTGAAGCTCTGTTGAGTGACCACTGGTTTTTGGTCACCACTTAAGTCTCTTCTTGTTCAGTTACTCAGTTTGGCTGGATGGTCAACTCTAGGAAGAGTCCTTCTGGTTCAAAACATCTTCTATTTTAGCCACTGTGCTCCTGGATAGATAGATAGATAGATAGATAGATAGATAGATAGATAGATAGATAGATAGATAGATAGATAGATAGATAGATAGATAGATAGATAGATAGAACTCAAAGCTTAAGAAATACTTTTATATACTTGACCTGATCTGTGTCATCACAATTTTATCACAGAGGTTTACAGAGAGAAACACATCTTAAGGATAACTAAAGCAAACAGGATGTGCTGCAACTTGGAATGCCACAGTAAAGGATATGAATAGTTGATTTTTAATTAATTTTTAAACCTTTTTGAAAACATGTTTTCACTCTGTCATTATGAATAGATTGATGAGCAAAAATAACAAAGTTACCTATTATAATTAAATGTATAACACAATAAAGTATGGAGAAAGTGAAGGGGTCTAAATACTTTCTGAATCCACTGTATATAGTGCTATTAATTGATTTTGTTCTTGTGCTTTTCTGATTCTCATTGTGCCCTATTTATTTTTTATTTTGTTGTTTGTTGTCCTTGTTGATTTGGTTGTTTCAAGTGTTTACTTGTTGTTATATATAACTTGGCTTTAATAATGGTGGTATTTTTATTGGTTGTTTTTAGAATAACCTATATTGTATTTTGACAGGTGTTAGCTCAATTGTATAATACTTTTTGATTATTCAAGTTGTATTGATGCATGTACTACCTTTTAGAATACAAGTGATAATATATAGAGACATATATATTGTGAAGGGTTGAATAAATGAAGTCCCAAAGAATAGTTGAGGTGCCCTGTTTAAAACAAAGCACTCAAAAACAGAAAAGAAACAAGTACTTCAAATTACTCAATAGCCAAACAGGCTGCTTAATTAAAGCATCTTTTTTGAGAAGGTCTGGTTTGGGATCTCCATCCAAAATGAGACGACACTTTCCTGGCATCTTATTGGCACTGTAGAGGGAAAAAGAGATAATACTTTTAGTGACAGCGCCTCTTCTGATCTTAGAGTGGCATTGTATTCTTTAGTTGAGCCTGAAACGTTGTGACTATTTATACATAGTACACATATATATATAAAGTTGTACTTCAAAAAGTAGCACAAACATAGCTGTACATTATATATCTGGGTCAGTTTATTAATCTTAGTTCAGACAAGCTAAGGGAATTAAACCAGCTAAATCTTGACCAGAGAAGGCTACAACTGGAACTAATCCATGTCTTCAAAATACTCAAAGGCACTGATAAAACCAAACAAACAATTCTTTTAATTTGTTTATTTAACCAGTCCTGTAGTTAAAATGGAATCTTTGGCAACTTTTACAAAGTATGTGGATAAGATAACATTCTCAAACCTTTTTAATCCAGGTCAGCATTCTGGGGAGTTTGTGTAAGTATATATAAGTATATATTTAAATATATTGAAACATATAGTAGTTTAATATTTTGGGTATTGCACATACATGCAACTTCAGTTTTCAAACGAAGTCACATATGAAAACACAGCCCTTCACAAAGATGGGATTTCTGTATGCAAAAATTAAAATAAAAAAAAAAAAATACTGAAAACTTTTGCCTGTGTTTGTGCAAACATATTAAATACAATCAAGGAAAAATAAACTGCAGCTGGTGGACAACAGATTAGCTGTGCAGGACCTGACCCAACTTGATACTTTGCAGTGTGGGATAGCAGGTGTCAACAACTTCAACGCTCATATAACTGTAATTACATTCCCAACCAGTGGTTTGCACTGCTGCCTAATGCCTGGTCTCTTCTTCCCTCTGCAGAAGCACTGATTGACAGTCACATCCCCAGTGACGTCACTTACTGTTCTGTCTGAAAAAGGCATTTTTGTTACTTTTTTCAAATGCTTTTCAAATTGACAATTATACGGGGTTCAACCCCAACTCTTCGTTTGTTTCTGTTGTTGTTCTTGAACAGCTAACAGGGGGGTATTTTTCGTACGTTGTTTAAATCATCCGAGATCAGGTGCCTCATCTACGATGAGTTAATGCCGGTGACAGTCATCCGGGATAGGTCGGTTTTTTAAACGCAGCAGTGTAGTAGATTAGTCTAGCTGGATCTAATCATACGAGATGAATCCGCGCTGAGTGAAAAGCCCATATATATTGAGTCTAGAAAACATGATCAGCAAGTCTTTGATAGGCTGTAACAAAATGACGAAAGAACAGGTGCATTTTTTTTTTCACACACGCGGCGCAAGACCTTTTATTCGAAGGACATGAAGAATTTCAAGATTTAATATGCACAAGGGGTAACACTGCAACAGCAGCCCAGACCAGAAAAGACGGCTGGCAAAAAGTGGCTGACAAATTAAACGCTAAGTAGTGTGCATTGTACTTACTGAAAGCAGCGTTTCATTTCCTATGTGTCAGATTAATTATTATTTAATATGTCATAATTCCAGATCAAACGTGAGCACAAGGAGAACATGGGAACAGGTTAAAGTGAAGTACAAGAATATACTTCAAACTGGTAAATATTGCTATATAACTATTTAAAGAATTGTTGACATAATCATATATAATATAAAAAACATTAATTTTAAAGCTAATAAGAAGGCAGACAAGCAAAAAACAAGTGGAGGTCCACGCGGTCCAGACCTAACCCCTGCAGAAGAGTTGGCTCTCCAGCAAAATGCCCATCGCCCTGTTTCTGAGGGCATTCCAGGGGGAAGCTCCTCCTCAGAACCAGTGGCAGGATGCAGTAGTCACTTCATTTCAGGTAAAGGATGGTCATTGCATATATTTTTCCTCCATGTGTGCCATAGGTATGTTCCATATAGCATATAGGTTTTAGACATAGTGTGTCAAGCCAGCAGCCAACTGAGACACAGACTGTCTGTTAACTGCATGTTGGCTAAGATAGCTAACTAAGCATTGCTGACACTGAAAAATGGTCCTTAAAAGTGTTTATAAAAGTATTTAAGCAGAGAACCTTTACAAACGCTTTACAAAAAAATGCAAGATTACTTGTCTCACATTCACCCAAACATCAAAGAAATAAATAAACCTCAGTCACATGTGACTCAATAATTTATTAAAAATGTAAACGTCCTTTTTCCACTGCTCCTCATCTAAAATGTAAACTCACATACCTATTATGTTGGAGCATGGAACAGAAATTTAGAAGGTGGTTACTCAAAAAGTCTTTAAAGCACTGGTCTATAGTGATGCAGTTACCAAAATACTATTATTATTTAAGCTCAAGAAGAACATTTCATAACACCAGTCTTAATCAATGCTGTGCTAATTTAAAAAATTCACTCTACGGTGTGGCAGGGAATTTTCTTTATAACATGCACAGGGTTTGTTGAAAAGTATGTTCTAAAAAAGAATTAACTCATAAAAAACTGGTGCCATCTGTTTTTAATTTTTTGTAGTTTCCTCTACCCATGATAAATGTGAACATGTATAAAGACAACACCAAATTTAACTGCATATATTATTGGTTTAAAATTAAATAGTCATCAATGTTTATAACCTGTGGACAGCACAGATAAATCACAACTATAAAATAGACCTTAAGGAAACAGAATTAGAAGAACAGCAACCTAAGGTTTGTATTATAAATCTTCTATAAAATGCAATGCTGTCTTGGTAAACACCTAAGAGTCTCATACACTACTGAGAAAAAAAATAATAGTTATCTTGAAAAGTTATGGAATAGTAGCCAGACCTTGTTTAACTTAGAATTAACTGAATTAAATCGTTACTATCCTAGAAGAAAATAATGTCTTAAAGAAGTAAGGTTTTAGAATTTGTACATTATTACATCTTAAGCATGTATTTAAGCTGTTCTGTACATGACAGTTAATTAATGAGGATTAATATTCAAAAAGCAGCAAGACATGTTTATCATATTTATTTGCAGGAATGGTTCACAAACTGCTTTTCATTTTTATATTTAGTGAAGTAGTTGTTTATAAGTCTGGTTTTTAGATGCTCTTCACATTTAAAAAATTAAGCCACTATATCATTAAAAAAGATAAATAGTAAGTACCATTTAAATAAGGATATCATATTAAAATATTGGTTCACATATAAAAATAAAATGTAATGTAAACCTGTGACTTTTGTAAGTGTTTGACATTCCAGTATATTTTACAGCTCTGAGTGTTAATTCGTTTTTTATATCCTAGCACAGGACTCAAAGTCAATTCCTGGAGGGCTGAATGTTTTGTTAATTGGAAGGCAAAGCCAAATGGTACTTGTCATTTCCTTAGATTCTTAACTCAGCATTCTGTTTGCACTCAAATGGCAAAATTAAAATTTAAATTCACTAACCCCCCCACCCCCAAATTATAGTGACTACTGTAACACTGTACGTTTTTTTTTAAAATACTTTGTAATGTGTTCCTTTTTTGAAATACAGTAGAACAGTACCCTATAATGTTACTGTGACACCCTGTGTAGAGGGATTGTGGACACCAAGCTACACAATGAGTATCCTCATAGCTCTAGACCAAATAGGACCAGTAGCAGAGAAGTGAGATGAAGAGACACAGACAGAAATTTGGGGTTTTAACACTAGAATTCCTGAAGCCTACAAAAAAAGTGTAATCATTGCCCACCTTAAATTTCTTCAAACCTCTCCGTCAGCATCATTTGTTTTGTAAATGTGTCGATCAGCACAAGCAGCAAGCGTCCTGCTATCCCATCCCCCTCACAGCTGGAGCTCAACTCAGGGAAAAAAGTTCTCCCAGCTCAGGGGCCTCATGCATAACACTGTGTGTGCGTAGAATTCAAACTAAAACATGGCGTACGGACAAAAGCAGAAATGTGCGTATGCACAAATCTGTGTGAACGCCAGCTTCCACATTCTTCTGCTCCATAAATCCTGGTCAGCGTGAAAAGTAACGCACGTGCACGCGCCTGCTGCCTCTTCCCAACTCCTCCCAGAATTACACCTTTGAATATACAAATCAATGTAAATAGCCGTTAATCTCAGCGTTCTGTGAAAAGGCAATGGCAAAAGCACGAGAGAAAATAGAAGAATTTCAGCGAATACCAACTGGAGGCAAGGAAAAATGTATTATTTGTTGGTTTAAACAGTGGTATAAACAACAAAAGGAAGTTGATCAAGTCACATAGAGTGTCGGAGAAACTCAAAAGCTCAAGTTCACAAAGTTGCACAGTGCCCGAAATAAAAAAGAAGTTGTCAGATATCAAAGTCGCCGTGAAAAGGCAACTCGTAGCCCGCCGTCTGAGTGTCATATGAAAGCTTATTAGGGAACAGAGAAAAGAAAAAAAAAAATAGGGGCATAGTGAGAAAAAAGCCGAAAATGTCAACTTTAATCTCGAAATTTCCACTTTAATCATGTAGTTTATTTTGTCATTAAAGTAGAACATCATAAACTTCATCTTTAAATCATTTAATTTACTAGTTTCTCAAATACCATCGTAACTAAAGTAGCACATGCTTTGTTTTGTATGTGTTCTTCTATATGCTCAATGTGTGTGAATCACTATGTGCTTCTTAAATGGGCATTCTCTTCCTCCGACAGGACACAGAATCCATTACATTTGTGATATTACAGCTCTCTGAATAATTATCATACTGAGATGTATACCTGTTGTGATGTAAGATTTTGCATATAAGTTGATAAATATTTTGTATGTCTTTATTTGTAACTTAGGCAAAACTAATTCAGGAAAGTGAATTTTATGACAGAGTTGGGGGAAGTGCTTGAAACAAATGTTTCTCTGCTAGAGTCTCTCATCTCCCACACAAAGCCAGGTTGCCTAACTGCCAAGCTTTAACTCAACAAATGGTTTTGGGGCGGTGGCAGGTGTGAAGATGTTCTATTTCCCCATTGGTCTGAAGTATGGCTGTTTGGAACTGGCTTGTATCAGAAGCCTTTAAGTACCATGATGTCCTATTGGCTGTAGGGGTTGGACAGAGAATCTATAAATTTGCTTGCTTAACCTCACACACCATGAACTAATAAGGACAACACAATGAAGAGCACAGCTCGGCAGCCATATTGAGACAGGCATGCGGCCTGTTCTGATGAAAGCTGACCACCAATAATACCTTAACTAGAGACATTTTAGGTAACTAACAAGTCTGTGTGCTGCCTGAAAGAAATGTTGAACAAATACCTAAATTTTTTGCATTTCTTGCATTTCTTGTCATCCTACGCTTACCCAGATTGTTGTAGACACGGAACACACATGAAATGCATGTGTTCCAAATAACAATATACTGTATTATTTATCCTATACAACTCCATGACCCTCACAGGCAGATAAAGAGCCTTGGCTTCAGCTGGGAGAACTTTTTGCCTGAATTGAGCTCCATCAACGGCGGGGATGGGATAGCTGGCTGCTTGCTGCTTGTACTGATCAACACATTTACAAAACAAAAGACGCTGATAGAGAGGTGTGAAGGAATTTAAGGTGGGCCAGGATTACGAGTTCTTTGGTAGGCTTCAGGGATTCTAGTGTTAAACAAAAAAATGCAGTTTATATAGTAATGCAAACAAAACCAAAACAGAAACGGTGTCATGTAGGCTTTGGTATACAGTTCAACAGTAGTGTCACACAAAATTAATAAAGAAGAAAAATTATTATTTAAAGTAATTACAGCAAAAATCCCAATTTCCCAAAGAAAACAAGTATATAAATCAAATAAATGTATTGCTGGCTGGGATTGGCTCCAGCAGACCCCCGTGACCCTGTTTTAGGATATAGCAGGTTGGATAATGACTGACTGCCTGACAAAAACAGATGGCAGTCTTCCTTGAAGAAAATTCTGGCAGGAAGTTATTCCACATTAACACACTTACAAAGATATGAAGAATCCACAAAAATATTTACTAAGAAAAAATAAGTGTGCATACAGCGAGACAAAAAGTACACCAAAATCAAAACTACGGAAATACCTCTATCAATAAAGAACTATACTTAGGAGATATCTATAATATGAACAAAATACATACACAAATAGGCATAACCCATAATGATTTATTGCACTGTAAAATGCTCTGCAGTAAATTGCTCTTCACACTCACCAATTGGCCAAAAGGTGACCCCTGGAGGCAGGAAGTGCCTTTTATATTCAGTGCTGTTTTTGCTGACCAATCCTATTGCACAACCTCTCCACCAGCCAATTGTGATTGATGTAAATACATCCACACTGCATGACATGTCATGATTTTGCACAGTATCTACTAATGTAAATGCGGCCTTATATGCTTGTGCACTCCCAGGTGTCAGGCTCGAACACACTACCACCGCCAAACACTACTTTAAGTTCATACCTTTTTTATGTCAGGATTCACACTAGGTTTAACAATGAACCAAGATTGGATCTCTACGAGCTGCTAGTATTCATTATACATTCCTGTCCTTTTCCTCTTTACCCAGGCAGTCAACTACCCAAAAGAAGAACAGGAACTCCCACCCTCTCCTGACCTACTGCCCTGCCCCTTCTGCTTTCCACGATTTACATCATGGTGTCTTCATTTTGGACCCCCACACAGGAGCGTACTAAAGACCTGACACATCAACACTTCCGTTTTCTTTACAACTACCTTGTCTTATTAACAAAAATGTTTTTTTTTCCAGTCTGGTTACATCAAACCAATCAGAACTCTATTTATTTTTTACACACTCACAACAGTTTTGAGTGAAATATAAATTTAAACTTTTGAAAAAGTGATTTTTGCTGATATACTGTAGTATTTTTTTAATCTTGCCAGCATGTATAAATGGTCACAAAATGTTATTGTATACTAAATTCCAAGAGTGCTTGTAATTTCACTCCTTTTTTACTCCACAGTTCTGTAGTATGTCTTCATTGTATTCTTTCTATTCACTGAACATGACTTGTCTTGCTACAGCTGTAATAGCAGTGTTTATGGAATGTTACCACAAACTCTTGATTTTTGTTTTCCAGTAAAATCTAATGTATACATTTTGTTAAACTGAATTATTTACTTCATTTATCCTACCAAACAAGCAGCAATATGTATTAGGTAGGAGCATAGAATGCTGTTTCATTGTAGGCCTAACTCATGGACACACTCACTCTCAGTCAATGTATCATCACCAGTTGACAAAGTAGCATGTCTTTTAAGTTTGGGTGAGAACTCCCTTCAGCACAAATATTATTTAAGCAACTTTCACATAGTCAGCACCACAATCAGAATTTAAACAGTAAGGTATCAGTTCTTCAGCAACTGAAGAATTTGAAAACAAAATAATGCCATTAATAGCAAGCTATATAAATGAAAACAGTTGAAAATGTAATATATTACAACATTCCTAAACCCACTTCAGTTCAGATGGTGTGGTAGAGCCTATCGTAGCAGGACTGAGTACAAAGCACAGACTTAAACAGGGCTCACGTCCATCACACAGCCCTCTTACACACACACACACACACGTGTTTACATTGCACTGGAATATAAATAGGAAAATCAGCAACTAAAGAAGAAGAATGTTGCTGTTTTATTTTCCTATACTATCTTAAAACTCATCCAGTAGGGAATTCTTTTTTTTCTCTAATATCCCTACAAAACAAAGAACACATGATCTTTATTTATAGCTAATTTAAAGCATCTTCCATGTACAGTATACTGCCTTGTAATAGTAATCCTTGTAAAAACAAATAGCTATGGTCAAAGCTGTTACTCTAGACTTCCAGAGCTTTAATGTTTTTAATGTTTTATATCTATAATGCTGTGTTTAAATCATGTAATGTTCAATATAACCACCATCACCACAAATAAAAAAAAATCCTTTAAACTATTACTGAGAAGACATTAATACCCAACTGTTCAGAACTGAGTTTCTTTCATGGGCCATTTATTTTAAGCAGTAGTAAAGCAAAAGTGACCAACTACATTCTAGGGTGGAAATGATGACCCATGCATGATTTTGTGAAAGTCTTAGATCAGTAAAAAATAGTACATTATCCCAGCAAACTAAATTCAGATGTCAGATGTATTTTGTGAAAGGTTTTCTAGTTTGGCACAGAGTCTTGTAAAATTTCATTTTAATTTTATTTTTCATATTCCGTTCTAGGCTATCATATATTACTGTTAATTATAAAATAACCAGAACCAGTTGCTTTTAATATGTTAATTTCAAAGGATACATGATGAAGCATGAGTTATTTAAATTATCTTTATTATCTCAAACAAATATTTTCAGGACTGTATATAAATATAAGCGGATGCATGTGTATTTGTTTATATGTTTTTATGTATGTGATGTATTCGTTACATACACATTTTAAACAAAAAAGTATGTAAGAGCTAAATTAACGATCACTTTATCTTATGATATGACAAGGAAAAATGTCCTGTTTCAGCCATAAAACCATGCTTTCGATTAACAATTCCTAGAAGAATATCAGCAAAACCACATTAAAATAAATCTTTTACTTTAATACATATACCCTATTTTGTCAGCATCAGGAGACGTTCGGATTATAACAGTTGAATTTAAATACAGTAACTCATACCATCATTAAAATTCACTCACTCTTACTTGAAATAATACTTAGAAGACAGGGCAAATGAAAAGAAAAAGATCCATCACATGGCATTTGGATCCAGATGAAGACAGATCTTAGATATTTTATGAAAGCTAAAACCTCTTTAAAGTAATTTAATACTGTATTAATGTCTTTCCTATTATAAATTAAATTAAGCTTTACTAAAAGAATAACCATTTTAAAAGCAAATTTCTAAAAGAGCTTGACATATTGCATGCACAGGAAAATGTTGTGCTTTTAATTTTAGTACATGTAAAGTTATATATCAAACTTATCAAACTCATTTGCTCCTTTTGTCACATACATTTCTCAGTCATTTTGGAACACTGTATTACTTTATTTTTATTTTTAACAGTCCTATACAATGAATGATATTGTATTGCATGTTTTAGCACACATATAATATACTTGAATATGTAATACATTACTATATGAAATTATACAATTTTAACTAAAATGTACTTTTGATTGTTTCAGACTGATATTTTCAAAGTTTCAATGTTTAACATTTTACAAACACTTTGACAAGCTAAGGACACTGAACCACTTTACTCTTGAACAAACACAACTACATAGGAACCTAATTGAGGTTTTAACAGTTCTCAAATCTAGGTAGCAGATTTTATTCAGTGAAAAAGTTAATTATGTACTAGAGAGCACCAGCAGAAATGAACACAGACTGTGTTCAAAATAAAAACTAAGTAGCATTATCTTCACATAAACAATCATTTTGAACATACTGACAGGCCATCTAGCTGAAAAGTCTTTTATTAAATATATGAATGAGACTAATGCAGCGTGACTATTAGCTAATCAAATGCGACTAATTAACTAAGTTGTCTCTTTTAAATTTCTGATATTCTAATAGTAATTATTTGTTAATAACTGAATGAACATAAAGAACATGTATTATTATTATTATTAAGTAAATATAAATAGTAACAATGAGTGTAGGAAGAGAGGCAGGTTGCCTTAACAAGGGACTAGGAGATGAACCACAGTCAGGAAAGTTTGCTACTGAGAAATCAATCTATAGATTCAACAAAAACACTAATAACACTAAAAGTAAAACATCTATATTAATGTGGTCAGAAGCCTGAAACACTAAAAACACAAAGCCATTGCAAGCACCAGGTTTGTTTTGAATGCACAATCTCAGACAACAGGGAACTGGCACTGATATTTATACCATCACACAGATGATGTAACTGTGTGCATCTCGGCACCTGTTCATAGCAAAGTCATCATACGTAGTAACTGTACACAACATGGCATCACACCAGGATATGAAATATTTTATCAAATATATAAATATCAAATATTTTTAAGCACTTGAAAGTGAACCTCAAACAAAACAATAATTATATATGTGGATTTTGCTTATCAAAAGCCCCCGAATAGCAAAAAACAGCATGGAGATATGTGCTGTAAAACTTAAACCATAAAAAATTAAAAACTAGACTGTATTATAACATCGTCCCTCCATGGCACAGTCTCCAGACGCGCCTTTCAGGCCTGAGAGGGTGGGGAGCATGAAAACCTGACAACATGAACATATGTCGAAGGAACCCAAAAATGGTCCTCAAAGCTATAACCTCACCATTGGACCTGATATTCAAAATGGGATAGGTGATGATTAGAATCCAAAATGTCCTGCACTTTGAATTCCTTCTCTCTTTCCACATCAATGGGAGGAGGTAAATCATGTAAAAATGCTCAGTGAATCTTGAAATGAGCAGGAAGCGCCAGGCTGTAAGTCACCAGGCCCAACCTTTTCAGAAAAACATAAGGGTCAATATAATGTGGTGCTAATTTATGGGAAGGAAACCTCAGGTGGATGCCTCATGTACTGAGCCTCACCCCTGATCAACCCAAAACTTGGGCAGGTCTGCAAGCCACTTAGCTGATGATTCTGCCATCTTCAGGCTCACCAGAACTGGCTCCAGCACAAATCAAAGCCTAATTAAGTACTCAGACACACTAATGACTGATAAAGAGATGGCAAATATGTCCACCAAAATTGGTTTAAATCCATATAGACACTTAAAGGGAGAAATTTTAAAAGCTAAATGATGCAAAACATTATGAGCAAGCAAATCAGACTGTCTGAAAAATGGAAATTAACTGTACGGTGGAGGAGCTTCTGAAAGTCGCAATTAACCTTTTCAGTTTGCCAGTTAGCCTCAGGTTGATAACCAGGGGCCTCATGTATAAATGGTGCATACGCACAAAAATGTTGTGTACTCCCGTTTCCACGCTCAAATTGCGATGTATAAAACCTAAACTTGGCGTAAAGCCATGCACATTTTCATGGTAGCTCAAACCCTGGTGTACACAAGTTCTCCGCTCGGTTTTGCAACCAGTGTCAAAGCAGTGCTTTTGTTCCAGTGTGGTTTCCCTTTCTTTTTTAGATCCAAATCCCTGACGAAGCTTTAACATATACACTGAAATTAACCGCATATTGTTTATTAGTTTAAGGCATCTGATTGTAATTAACCTGTAACAATATAATGGTCCACGGAATGGCCAAACTATTCCAAATACCATAGCTGCTTTAGCGTTGTTCCTCTCATTGCACCTTCTTCTTCTTTCAGCTGCTCCCGGTAGGGGTTACCACAGCGGATTATCTTTTTCCATATTACACTCACTGCACCACTTGGAGTATTTATATCACTGTATCTGAGTGTGGACTCACAGCTCTACAGCAGCTGATCGGAAAGAGAATTATCGGTATACAGCATCTAGCACACGCTGCCTCAGCCACGCTGCCTATTTGAACTGCTCTCATACGGCAAACGCTTCAGAGCCTTTCCTGTACGGACCGCACGGTTCAGAAACAGTTTCATCCCAAGAACTATAAACGCAATCAATCAGTCCATCAAATACTCCTTGTAGAACTGTTTGTATTTATAAGTAAAATTACCTCACTGTAAACTTGCGATACAGTTATAATATTGCACAACCTGAGCCACTTTATAAAGCGCGTATTTACATATGATGACGATATCATTTTTAAGATGAAATGCAGCAAAATATGTTTATTATATTATACAGATAAAACTTTAACTTCATTTAAATAACCTATATTGTTAATAATTAAGCATGTGAGGAGACTGTGTCGCAGTGCTAGCAAGGAGCTGGCGCTCTGTTCACGGATTGTTCCTGCCTTGCGCTGTATTCTTGCTGGGGCTGGCATGACACTGGAAGGATAGATGATTAGAATAATTATACATGTACTATATGTTTAATTACGATAAGATATTTCAATATTCCTTAATACTTTTGAAGAATCCGTGTTCTCAGCTTACAGATGGCTTAACGTCTATTACAGAGCTGATTGTGTGGCGATTGGGTGTTTGGAGAAAGAAAAGGAAGGACAGGAATTGGGGGTTAGTACGTTTGAAAGAGACAGTACTGCTGCAATAAATTATTTCATTGAAAAGCGCGCAGAGCGCAGCAAACATCTTCCGTGAGGCTTGAACAATCACTGTGCCACTTTGTTCCCATTTTTAATAGATGCTTTAATTCCTATCATCATGAAAATGATATCAAGTATACATCTCAGTATTTAAATTATTCGGAGAGCTGTAATATCATGAATGTAATGGATTTTGTGTCCTGTCGGAGGAAGAGAAAGCCCATTTAAGAAACACATAGTGATTCACACACATAGAGCACATAGAAGAACATATACAAAACAAAGCATTTAACATGCTACTTTAGTTACGATGGGATTTGAGAAACTAGTAAATTAAACGATTTTAAGATGAAGTTTATGATGTTCATATTTAATGACAAAATAAACTATGTGATTAAAGTGTAAATTTCGAGATTAAAGTTGATATTTCAAGCTTTTATCCCACTGTGTCCCTATTTTTTTTTCTTTTCTCTGTACCCTAATAACCTTTCATATGACACTCAGACGGTGGGCTACGACTCACCTTTTCACAGTGATTTTGATATCTGACATCTTCTTTTTTATTTCGGGCACTGCGACTTTGTGAATTTGAGCTTTCGAGTTTCTCCGACACTCTATGTGACTTGATCAACTTCCTTTTGTTGTATAAACCACTGTTTAAACCAACAAATAGTAAGTTTTTCCTTGCCTCCACTTGGTATTCTCTGAAATTCTTCTATTTCCCCCCATGATTTTGCAATTGCCTTTTCACTGAACTCTGAGGTTAAGGGCTATTTATATTGATTTGCATATTCAAAGAGGCATAATTCTGGGAGGAGTTTGGGGAGTGGCAACAGGCATGTGCATTACTTTTAATGCTGACCGGGATTTATGGAGTGGAAGAAGGTGGAAGTTGGCAAATGCACAGATTTATGCATCTGGATTTTTTTGTGCATACAAACATTTCTGCTTTTGTCCGTATGCCATGTTTTAGTGTGAATTCTACACACGCTGTTATGCATGAGGCCCCAGATGTTAGTTTTTCGTTATATCACAGTTTATTTCAGAAAAATAAAAACACATGAAAACCTAGGAAGAAATTGTGAACCGCAGTTAGAAAATGACTGACAAAGGGAAACCATGATATGAACAATCTCTTTAATAAGTATGTTTGCTAATTAATGGATAGTGGGTAATTTTTTTAAGTGGGGCAAGGTATGCATATTTTTAAAATGATCCATAAAACCTAAAATGCTTGCATAAATTAACAAGATCTCTTATAAAATCCATTAATATTGCCTCCCCTGGATGACTAGGATAAGGAATGGGCTGCAGGAAGTCAATGGGAAGAGAAGACCCAGTGAAGGCTTATTGATACAAGCCTTAAGCAGACTAGTCATTGGTATTCAGAAATACTAATGTACAACGAGTTTTCTATTGCACATTTTTTCATATGGAAAAGTGACATGAAAAATAAATCATACGGATCAAAATAAAAACACTTACTTCTAAGTCCAATACTGTGACATTGCCTTCAAGTTAATGAAATGTCAAACTGTAGCTTAAATATTTTTATACAACAAGTGCAACAACACGGGGTGTAATGAGAATGGATAGGATCAGATACGAGTACATTAGAGGGTCAGCTCAAGTTGGACGGTTGGGAGACAAAGTCAGAGAGGCGAGATTGTGTTGGTTTGGACATGTGCAGAGCAGAGATGCTGATTATATTGAGAGAAGGATGTTAAGGATAGAGCTGCCAGGCAAAAGGAAAACAGGAAGGCCTAAGAGGAGGTTTATGGATGTGGTGAGAGAGGACATGCAGGTGCTGGGTGTCACAGAGCAAGATGTAGAGGACAGGAGGTTATGGAAAAAGATGCTATGGCATCCTCTAACGGGAGCAGCCGAAAGAGGAAGAGCAACAACGAAAGCTAAAAAACCTATATCACAAGCATTTTATATTTTTATTCCCATAATTTAACTTTTAGTATGACGTTTCCCTGATTTATGACTTTTCATGGCTTTTTAAACATTTTCTTTATCAATGTGAGGTTTTTTGGAAGGAAAATCAATATCAATACTAATCTTGACTCTCTTGGACTAACAATTAAAACTAAAGATCTGAACACTGGCTCAGGAGGACAGATTGATCTTGTAATATCTGATTGCTGAGGAGGTGTACTACTTGCATTAGTTTTCACCAGTAAAATGGATCCTCCTCAGCAATGAGTTACAGCACACTGCTGTATACCAGAATCTCAGCATTCAGCTCATCACTTGGAGACAGCTCTCCTTAAGATGATGTAAGATCATCTCTTCTACCTTTGCTTTCTCAATGTATACAGCAGAGCAGCTGTTTCAAATTAGTAATGGCCTTCTTTGATGGTGTATGATGAATCGAGTCTTCTGCTCCTCTTGGCAAAGGGATGGATTCCACTTCCACCACCACAAGCACTCCTCACTTGATTCAGTAAACTTTGTCTGACATCATCCTGAAATGATACAAGGCTGCCCTTAAACCTAGAATCAAGGTAGGATTGCAGTGTAAAGAAAAGATGTAGCTTCCTGCCATTTTTATGATGCTTGGGATATTCTTTGATATTAGTCTTCATCTCTTGGGCAAGAGATGAGTCACCTTGTTCATACCTGTGACATGCAAATATCTTCCATGTCAATGGCAAGGCAGAATATGTATCATTTAGATGCATCATTAAAAGGACAGAGGAATCCAAGACTTTTTTCTAGCATTTCTAATACTGTGGAAAAAATGTGGATATGGTTTTACAAAGCCTTAATGGTGATGCAGAAGCATCCTGAATATTGATGGTTTTTTTTTTTACTGTAAGTTGAAGATAATGTCTAAAACATTGTGTAGTCTTTTTGAAGGGCTTTCTTGTTGTTGGAGGCATTGTCTATGATGCTGGACATTCTTTAAATGTCTACTTACACTTCTCTGTGATTTTCTCTTCAGAGGCCTGTCAGCATTTCTGTTGTGTGTTTTATGTTCAGGGTAAAGCAGCCTAAAAACCAGCAGTACAATTTTCATGATTTGGTTACATATTGCAGAGTAACTGAGATGCACTAAAGGTGTCTGTATTGCTGCTTGTCCAAAGATCAGATGTGTAAACATAAAATGGTTTCTTTCAAAGGTGCTGCGTCAAGAACTCTTTAGTTTCAGTGTAGATTTCAGGACTCTTTGTGTATATGAAATGTATTTGTACTTGGTTGCTGATAATCAGAGTTGAAGTTGTGGCACCCAGATGGGGCTCATGCCCGGCCGGGATGCCCAGGAGGACCGGAGGAGGGCTTGTGCCTCCTCCAGACCACAAGGGGGCGACCGCCCTGGTTGCTTTGGGGGCCACGGGTACAGGGCTTAGAAGCTCAACCCTGTAGGGGCCCGTGGTCACCGCCAGGGGGCGTTCCCATGCCTGATGGACCCTGAACCCCAGCACTTCCACCACACCAGGAAGTGCTGGGGGGAAGAAGAGAGGGAACACCCGGAGTGCTTCCGGGGAGACAGCCGGCACTTC
This sequence comes from Erpetoichthys calabaricus, assembly GCF_900747795.2. Lineage (NCBI taxonomy): Eukaryota > Metazoa > Chordata > Cladistia > Polypteriformes > Polypteridae > Erpetoichthys > Erpetoichthys calabaricus. Next base: position 171,637,021 of record NC_041396.2, on the reverse strand, counting down.
CACCACACTGGGGCGTGTCGGGTGGAAGATTGCCGGTGCACACCTGGAGCACATCCGGGTAGGGATAAAAGGGGCCACCTCCCTTCATTCAAGGCTGGAGTCGGGTGGAAGAGAACGAGGTCTGGAAGGAGAGAGAAGGAGGCGGTCTGAAGGAAAGGCATTGTGGTATTGGCCTGGACTTTGGGGGAGTCTGTGGGTTGTGTGGCACAATAACTTTGCAAATAGTGTAAATAAACGTGTGTTGGGTGACAAAACGATGTCTGTCTGTCTGTGCCCGGGCTGTTCCCCACAAAGTGTTTAAGAATTTGGCGGCATCCATAATTTTTCCACTTTGTAGACTGGTATTTGATCCCTAAAGCTGAATTCAGCAACTGCCCTATTCAATTTTCTTCCTTCATTTGAGCTTTTATCACAGTTTTTCTTTTTCTGAACAGATTCTGATATAGGTGCCTGTGTCTATGTTTGCAACAATTTCTCGCAGTCCACATCCTGATACTGTGAAATGAAAAAATATGAGATTTCAGTAATCAGATATTGTTTAACTGCAGCAGAAAATACAGGAAAATGTACAAACATTTTTCTACTCACACATACTGTAAATGTAGTGGTCTGCAGAATGATTCACCAAATCACTTATTTTATGAGGGTTGAGAAAAAATTAAATATATACTTAAGTAAAAAAAATGAAATTTTCACCATGTTGAGTGTTTTTGCGGGCTGCCACACAATAATTTTTTATAAACTCAGACTGCAAACAAAAGTCAAAATTTACTGACATGGTGACAAATTATTATTGCTTTTAAATATCTACTTAAAAGGCTATCTTCATATTTTGTTGAAATTTGACTAGTCTATAAAGTTTCTTCTATAATCTATAGCTTAAACCAGTAGTCTAATTTAGACTTAGTGATTCCAAACATATGTCTAAAAAGAAATAAATAGCAATCATCACAAGCAAAAATAATAACAATGTGTGCATTTCGGGATAAGAACACTTTGATGACAGATTATGATCTTATTTTTCAATATAACATTTACATAAATTAAAACTCACCTGCTTGAATTTTTTGCATTAATCAGGGTGTTGGATTTTCAAGTTGTTAGCCAGGAATGATGTGTTTCTTCCTTTGTTGATTCTGAGAAATCAGTCTGTGAAACAATGTCTCCTGTAAAAACAGACAAATATTACCCTGAGCATGCTCCTCAAAGACAAAGTGTTTCCAGATGCGACTACTGCCATCTTTCTTTTTGAGAAGTGTTCTGTTTTATGGTGATGTAGCTCTAATATCACTACTGTGAGCCATTTTCAAATGTAGTTTGACCTCTGCTTTTAATGACATTGTAAGATTTCGGTAAATTAATAAATCCTTACCTGGTAAAATATGTTCTATAATTTGACATGTAATATTGAGAACTGCTGTTAATACATTCTAATTATTCAGATCACACTATAATTTTACAGACAAGCTTCTAAACAGACAAGCATTCACCATTAAAGGTGGCATTTAGAGCAACCACTTTTTATTTCATCTTTGTTCTCCAACTACAAGACAAAAAATCTTAAATATTGTTGTGAAGCGTGCCACGCACAGACTATATTTTGATAACTTTTGTTGCAAAAGATCTGTTTAAATACAGCTGTTTGAAGTTATAATCAAGACTCTCTGTTCTGAGAAGAGTTAGACTTGGAGCAATAAGAAGTGCATTACTGCATGTGTCCTCCTTCAAAGGTAAGTAAGTGTGTGTCATTCCAAATGGCATTATAAATATTAAGCTGTGGAACAATTTTTTTTTTATAAATTCAAGCAAAGAAACGTTAAGTGATCTGTTTGACATCAAACATCAGATAAGAAGCAGGAACTGAACAGTCAGCTTTGTGATTTAAAGACCAGTTCCAGGAAAAGAAATTACTTTTCCTGGAAGCTTGATGTTGCATTGAATAGAGTTTTAGAGATTGTACCATCTACATGATAGCTTTCCAATACCTCATGGTGGCCCAGAGCCCTATTAAAGGATAAGTTTTGGTATTTTTCAAGTCAAAGCTATTTCTTCATATACAAGGTATGCCTTTGTCATTAGAAATTATGTTATAATGTTAAGTGTTCCCAATACATTTTAAAAAATACATAGACTGTTCTGGTACTTTATAATGGAAGCCATGGGACATGGGTTCCAACTGGAAAAAAAAAACTAAAAACTTAACAAACATGTTAATTTTTCAAGACAAGAAAGTTATCGGGCATTGATTGATCCACGTGTTTTAGTTACACACACATTGTACACACTTAGCAACTTTGAGGCAGCACAGTGCACTTCTTC